>NC_056725.1:944314976-944329976 GCF_019279795.1 Protopterus annectens | reverse complement strand
TACTCTTAATCTTGGTCAAAAAATCAAAAATCAAAAGTAAAATCTCCAACACTGGAAATAATCATAACCCCAAATAATTGCTGCCAAAGTAAAAAAAAAAAAGAATGTCTGTAAAGCAATTAATTTTGCAGAGTGCAAGTCCCTTACATCAGCAAAGGTGAGATATCTGCTCTCATAGCCACGTTCTCTAAATATACTAGCACAAAGTTGGGGAAAACAAAAAAGATTAAAAAGAAACAAAAACTTGCATTTCCTTCATCTCCAAACCTGCCAACCCAAAACAATGTACATTGTATCTGCAAAACACAATCTGTAATCAAAAAACATTGCTAACAAGAACAAACAATCTTTCTTCTATGGTGTTTTATAAGTTGATAAAATGGGTTTACCTGTGAGCAAATGGGGTACACCCCTTTGAGTCCCAGAATTCTTAAAGATGAACATTGAACACTGTTAAGTCAAAAACCTTAAAAAACAGACAAAAAACTTTTATTTTGAATGGGGCATGCTTCCTCATAACTCCATTTGAGGGTCTGCACCCATCCCTCTAAATTAAATATACACAGTGGAGAAAAGAGGAAAATTCCTATAAAAGCATGCCATTGGCTCACACAGTTCAATACATTCTGGTAAAACTCCCTGCAATATTAAATTTACAAATTAAAGCCATTTGTCCATCTGTGCTGTGTTGACATGTAACTATGCTGATAAAAAGAAACATGACACATTGTAGTGCTCCCCTATACAGAAGATGCACATACTACTCATAGCTGTCTCCTTTTTCCAACAATAGAGAACCATCCTCATTCTTCAGCTCCTGCAGAATCACTTTCCTTTTGCCAGCCATGTAACTGGCAGATGTCATTTTATAGAGCTCATATCGGATGAAGATAGTGCCTTGCTGAACGAAAGTTGAAATACTTAACAGTTTCTTTAGTAATGTTGCAGTATAACTCATCCCTGTTCTTCATGTAAAGGCATCCAATAACTAAATTTAAGGAAAAGATTTCCCCTTTACCTATCAGGTTTAGCATGCAGGACTTTACAAATCTCAGAAAGTCTCATTATGTAAAATGGCAGATAGCTTCTAATAGTGAAAAGTGCAAAGTAAAAGATGTTTTCCTTTAAGTTGTTATGCTACTTCTGAGTAAAACATCCAGAAAGAAATTATATTATCATTAAATCTCACATGATTAGATAGTCCATTGTATGTGTTTTAGCAATCTACTTGGTTTCACTTTATTGCATGAGTGTAAAATAACACAAATACCTGAACATGCATTGTAATAAATGATTTACCATTAAGTCAACATTCAAAACCTTTTATGATACAATTCCAAGCTAAAAAGACATTACATATAGAATATCCCAAAATGTTAACCATGTACCTACAACTTTTCTCAAAGGGACAGTAACAGATGGCCATTAATATTCTTGAATCTTCTAAGCATACCTTGTCATTTATCTGAAATGATTTAGTGAAATATTTGCATCCTTTGGGATGTACCAAACTAGGAAATGAAGTCCTCCAATGCAAACTGCGAGTCCAAATTAGCTTCCTCAACAAAGGACAACCACAAAGCATTCTATAGTTACTTCCGTAACTTAAAAAGAAAGGCTCAGATTTGTGCAGAACTGGTAGTTAATGATACCACATATACTGAGCCCATGGAAATAGCTACCCTGTTGGCTGACAGGTTCTGTGAAAACTTGACTCCCCTGTCCCCACCACACTTACCCCATGACATCCCTTCCAACTGTCGCTTACCTTGTATCTCTAAAGAGCAGGTCAGAAATGTCCTCTCTAAGGTCAAAAACACAGCATCAGTGAGACCTGATAGCATCCCAGGCTGTGTCCTACAATGAACTCCAACATGAATTAGCAACACCAGTGGGTACTCTTTTCAGTCATAGTCTAAGCACCAGCTTCATACCAACTGAATGGAAAACAGCCACCATTATTCCCTTGCACAAAGGTGGTGCTTCCACTGACCCTGGGAACTATAGACTTATTAGCCTGACTAGCCTTATCTGCAAGGCCATAGAGTGAATCATCATGGACCTTATCAACAAAGACATAGGTAATCTACAAAAACCTCCTCACAACTCAGTCAAAACCTAAAATAATAGTTTCGCTGACCAGTACAATAAAGGTTGTCCTCCACAGATGTTCCGATAGTATTCCAATAATGAGAACCACGAGCCACAGCCAAGGAAATTTTTAATAAATAAAATTAAAATAACCACACCAAACATAAAAAATGAAAACTGAACAGATTTAGCGAGCTTTCATCTCGTATCTCGAGACTTCCTCAGAATCAACTACAATTCAATTAGCCATTTGTTTAAATACCCATTCATCCCATTTTAATTAATTGTCATAGCAATAAATTGTCATAGCAATAAAATAAAATAAATAAATATGCATGTGTATCTTTTGTAGTCGTTCATTCGTTGCCACAACATGTAGTTTAGTATACATCTCAAGAAAGCTGATGTCACTTGTTAAACACACTAGACACAATAACATCTTGTTAAGGAAGGACACAGAAATATTATAATTGAAATTGTCTAACTAACCAGCTCTTACAAAGGAATATGTGCAACCAATTGTATATACATATATATGTATATATATGTATATATATATATATATATATATATATATATATATATATATATATATAAGTAAACAATAATAAATAATTAATTATTGTTATTCAAATTCAAGGAAGGTGTAAAGCTAAAAATTAAAAGTAAATAATAATAATAACTATCTAAAATTATTGGAATATGTATGAATATATATATATATATATATATATATATATATATATATATATATATATATATATATATACATATATATACATATATATGTATAGTAAATATATAAAACATCTATAATATACTAATCCAACTCTAAAATATTATGAAAAATATTATGTATAAAATGTTTCTAAAAAATGAATAAAAATATGTATGTAATATAAATTTATAATATGTATTCTCAAATGCAAATAGATACAAATACTATGATGGAATACTTGTTATGAACATATATAATCACGTAGAAATATAGATAATATAAAAAATGTATATATGAGTATGTGTAAATATTGAAATATATATATATATATATATATATATATATATATATATATATATGTGTGTGTATACATATATTGTATTATATATAAGATACAATTTAATGAATACAATTTATTAAAAATTTCCTTGGCTGTGGCTCGTTGTTCTCATTATTGGAATACTATCGGAACATCTGTGGAGGACAACCTTTATTGTACCGGTCAGCGGAACATAGGTAATCTACTCAGTTTGGATTTGTCAAAGGGCGATCATGCCTGTTAAACCTAGTGGACTTCTTTGAGACAGTCACCAAGCCCCTGGATGAGGGGAAATCTGTATATACAGCCTACCTGGCATTTGACACTATCCCCCACTCAGGCATCATTGACAAACTCACCCAGCTAGGCATCAATCCTTATATCATTAGATGGGTCACTAACTGGCTCACTGATAGTACTCATATAGTCAAAATACGGGAACCCAACTCCAACAGCAGACCTGTAACCAGTGGTGTTCCACAGGGATCAGTCCTGGGACCTCTACTATTTGGAATCTATTTCTTCAAAGTACAAGCAAAAAGTAAGGTCTGTGGCTGTCGACGTTTGCTGATGCTTGCAGACTGTGAGTGGTCATAGAATCTCTAAATTATGTCAACATCCTACAAGAGGGTCTCGCAAAAACAATTGACTGGTGCCAAAGTCATGGGCTTAAACTCAATGCAGAAAAATGTATTAACGTTCCTTTTGGTAAAAGCGAGGTTCCTGCTAACTACTATATCAGTAGCAACAACTTAGTACGCACTCAGTGGCGAGAGACAACTTATAAAGACAGGACTGACAGTTTGATAGATAGTTTTTTGCATGTGTTTCTGAGGAAAATGATAACTGGGAATATAATGCGTATTGCAAACTTGATACCAGCAAACTAGTTTGCAAAAGTGATTTTATGCCCCCTTTCAATCAAGAGTGGGTACAACAGCTTGCTACCATGACAAATTCTGCAATGGAAACAGCTTTTTCTGAATTTATGTGGAAAAAGCATTTAATTACTTACAATTTAAGATGGAATGGCAAGCCCTAAAGGACTTGGGTAAACAAAGAGATCTTATTATTAAACCTTCCAATAAGGGGAAATAAAATTGTTATAATGCATTTTCTTCAATATTTGAAATGTGTTTTTATAATTTAAACAATGAGAATGTTTATAAAACGTGTCAGTAACTGAGTATATATATGCTAAAAAAGATTTTAATATTTTGTTAGAGAAGAGCTACAGATTGGATTACTTTTTGAGAACTGACATTGAAAAAAAGTTCTATACTGAAGAGTGCACAATGGTGCCTTTCTATTGTCTTCCAAAAATACATATATTTATGGTTAAACCACCTGGCAGGCCTATAGTTTCTGCTTGTAACTATTTTTTATGGATTATTTATTTTATTTTATTTTACATTTGTTGACCGGGCTAGTCCAGCTGGATATATGTCCATTTTCAGTGGAGGCCCAGGGAGAAAAGCTCCACAATACAATAACACTAGCAAAATAGGACAAGACATGTATTTCAAGTAGACATTGGTACATTACAAAACTTTTATGATATCTTACATGAGTAGTAATTTTATATTCTGTATCCAGTAGGAACAAAAGCTTGATGTAATAAAGAGCTCGGTATCATAGTAGTTTGAAATAATAATGGAAATTATAACTAAGATGCTGTATATACTTTGGTCACACAAGAAGTCAGAAGATAAACACTAGTTTGAATGGATAGAGTGTACAAAAGCAAATAGTGGGATAAATAATCGTGTTTAGTCTCACAAGAGTTGAGGTGTGATAAACCTGCTGGGAAATACTACAGTATATAAATATTTACATGAGGAAAGAATCCTCAGAAAGGTCAAGCGCACTGCAATTAGAGAGTAAACACAAGATAGGAAATACCACAGTATATACATATTTACATGAGGAAAGAATCCTCAGTAAGGTCAAGCGCACTGCTATTAGAGAGCTAACACAAGGTAACATTCAGAAGAGGCTGGGAATCATGGGAGTCTTGAAGGGGGTATGGTGTTAAGTCTGGGTTATCACAGGGGCATAGCCAGTGTGATTTGAGGTAGTGTTTGAGCTTGCTTTTAAATAAGTTAACAGAGGATAATGAGGTTAGCTGATTTGGAAGGTTGTTCCAGGCCTTGCTTACTGTATTAGAGAACAGGGTGTCACCAGATGAATTGTTGGATTTGGATATTTGTACAAGTAGCTTGTTAGATGAGCACAAGGTTTTCAGATTGTTATAGGGGATGACTAAGGATGTGAGTATGGGTGTATTCTGAGGTAGATACAGGATCTTATGGGCTACTGTTAGTTAATTGAAAAGTATTAGATTTGGCAGTTCTAGCCATCCGAGTTTATTCAAGTTGATACAATGATGAGTTCTATTGGAGGATCCTGCTGCAAATCTGGCTATATTGTTGTAGGAGGATGACAGTTTATTCAGGCTACTCTTGCATATGTTTTGGTATAGATAGGGGAGGCATAGAGGAGGGTAGAGATAAGGTGTGTGCGAGCAATGGTGGCCCTGGCTAGAGGAGTTAGAAAGGGTTTGATTCTATAGAGGGAACCTAGTTTCTTATTAACTGTTTTTATGGTGTTATTAATGTGAGGTTCAAAAGACAAGTGGTTATCTATTAGTACTCTGAGTAGTTTGGTGGTTGTTTCTGGGGATATTATAGTTCCCTTATTTGAGGTAATAGTAAAGTTAGGTGGGGAGGTTCTGCGAGTGGGGTTGAATAGTAGCATTTTTTTTTGTTAGGGTTTAGGATAAGACATCTTTGTAGGAATCAGTTTTCAACTGTGCTAAAGGTCTTTTGGGTTAGTAACTGAAGTTCTGATTGGGTAGTAGCAGAGCATATGAGTGTGGAGTCATCTGCGTATTGGATACAGTCAGCTTGTGGAATTACAGAATGAAGGTAATTTGTAAAGATGGAGAAGAGTAAAGGACCCAATATGGATCCTTGAGGGACCCCTAATGCTACTGGGAGGTGGAAGGATAAATTGTTTTCCCAAAGAACAGCCTGCTGTCTGTTATTTATGTATGATTGGAACCACTGTATGGTAAGGGCATCCGATGATAAGTTTTTGAGTGTGTCTAGGAGAAGGTGGTGGTTATAAGATTGTTTTTACACAGTTATTTGTTACCTTATGTGATTAAGTTGCCTTCCTTCACAAAAGCTCGTTTTGATTCCTTGGATAGTATTAAAGGAATACATTGGCTGAGTGATATGTATTAGCTCACTATTGATGTCAAAAGTCTCTGCACTAGCATTTGTCATAAATTTGGTGCTGATGCTTTAAAACTGCATCTTGGTGATAGTCCTGTAAGTAATTACATAACAGAATTGATATATTTTTTTTGACCCACAATTATTTTTGTTTTTCTGACAATATTTATCAACAATTACAAGGCACAGCCATGGGAGCACCATTTGCCTCCATATATGCCAATTTTTTTTATGGATTTATTTGAAGTGGTGTATTTATATAGACATGTATTTTTTTAAGAATTCTGTAGTAAAATATTATAGATTAATTGATGATTTAGTTTTTATATGTAAGGGAGGTTGTGAGTTAATGAAGCCTTTTTTGCAAGATTTGGACAATGACAGATTTAATCTTAGGTTTGATGGACTCGTTTGGTGATTTAGTGGTGTTTTGATGTCCAACTATAAGGTGGAAGAATTAAAACTAGGGTCCATTGGAAAACTGAGGATAGTGATCATTTTTTACATGGCTCAAGTTGTCCCCCATCCCTATTTACTCAAAGCGCTCCATTATGGGGAATTGTTACATGTATATAGGTTGCGTAATTTCAGTAATAAATTAGAAATAGAAATAAGTAAAATAGTAAATATGTTTTTAGAAGGGGTTATGATAAAAACATTGTTATGAAGTCATCAGAGAAATTAAAATCTGAAATGTATATTCATAATGATGTTATGGTTACATTTAGTAATAATAAGCGTGATAGGAATGGAGGACATACACATATGAAGGTTTATGTAGTTATTACTTTTGATGCCTCTTGTAAAGAGATTATAGACATTATTAAATATTTTTGAGGTTTCATACCTAAATTTAGAGAATTTGCTAACAGTTTATATACTACCCTTATAGTTTCAGTTAGATGAGGTAGAAGTATTCGAGACATTGTTGTACATAGTACATTTATGAAACCAGTAGATAATTTGCATAAGAAACTAATGGTGGAGTACATTTATATGAGAATTATCTTCCAGTTGTAAATACATTGTGAATAGTTTTGATAGGATTAATGTTTTTTTCTTTTAACTCAAGTTGTAAATGTTACTGTTACACACAGGACATTGTATATGCCTTAAAATGTCCCTGTAACTGTTCTATATAGGGAACAACAAAAGGCCCTTTAAAATTAGATTAGAACAGCATGTGAGAGACATAAAAAATGCTAAAGAAAGTAGTCCTTTGGCTGTGCATTTTAAATCATGTCATGGCAACAATCCTGAAGTTCTTAGAGGTGCTATTTTGGAACAAATTGTCCCAAGTGGTGAACATTTTGATATAAAAACAAGGTTGCTTCTTAAGGAAACAGTTTTTATTTTGAAGTGTGGTACACTGACCCCAAGTGGTTTAAATGTGGAATGCAAATGGATATTTTTAATTTAATTAAATTTAAATATTTAATTGCTTAATTGTATTATATTATGTTTTATGAGTGTTGTATAAGATGTAGAGTCATTTGATTGTTTGTACTCCTTGAAGGCAGTTGTTTGCTGAAGTGCTAGAGTCTTTTTGAATAAATTCAGTGTTTTTCTGGCATTTTGTTTTGTCTCTCTCTCTCTCTCTCTACATATATATATATATATATATATATATATATATATATATATATATATACATAGATAGATACATCTATATATATATATACCTATATATTTTTTCTGTTTTTAATTTATGCAGAGTATTGCCTGGATTGTTTAAATGAAGTTTGCAAAAAGTGCTCTGAGCTGCTAATGTAAAACTGTCTCTGATATTCAGAATTATGTTACCTGTGACCTAAAGGCATTGAATATTAATAATACAAGCTAAAGGCTGAGTAGAAACCAGTGCTCATTAGTAAATCTGTCTGCAGCCAGAAGAGGGTGTGTGGTAAAGAAACATAACCTCAGTTGTGATTGAGGCATGCCACAAGCATGTCAGGTGTTTACAGTGCAAGTTGTTGTTTGTCTTTTTGGCTTTTTCCTGGTAAGGGGTTGCCACAGTGGAACTCCGGTCCGCTAATGATTGACAGCAGATTTTTATGAAACACCAAGGTGCCAGCTCAATGCCCAACCTTCAACGAAGGCACGCCCATTTACACACGCATGTCTTTTGAACGCTACCCAACCGCGGGGAGGACATGCAGACTCCACACAGAAGGCACTCCCAAGCCGCGTGGAGAATCGAACGGGAGAACCTCTTGCTGTGATGTAACAAGGCTACCTCCGTACCACCACTGCATTACAGGTGTTTACAGTGCAAGTGCACACATTAAAAGGTCTCAACACATTCATGTGCACATAAAAGCAACAGTCTAGAGAATGCAGAAGACCCAATATAAAGAGCAACAACATTGTTTAAATCTTTTATTTGACCAGATGAAATGATGGAAATGGAGTACTGGGCAATACAGAAAAAGGGAAGAAAGCAGAGGGATGCAGATGTGCAAAACATCTGAGAAAAGACCAAGACAGGAGAGAAAGATGGGGTATTTTTTTGGGGGGGGGGCTGCTCATTTTATATATATGAGAGACATATATCTCAAACTGTAAAAATAACAAACTAAAAAAATGTTTAATGAATCAGTATTCAGTTGGTGAATAATAGGGAAGCATAAAATAATAATAAGAATAAGAATAATTAATATAATAGGTTAAACATTGGTAAGTAACAGTCAGGGTCAGTACTGATTCCAATTGTCAAGGGAAGAATAGTTGATTAGGTACAAATTATACAGTTGAAAGACATGTCAAGAGAGGTAGCTGGGGAAGAAAGGAAGAAAGGACAGTCGTCAGAATGGAATGCGGGATAGGCTTATGAGCAGGGGCAAATGAGCACCCATAGAAGATAAAGAAGAATGACAGGGGATGTGCTGGCACACTGAAGTAGGGGGATCACAATGAGGAAGAGATAGCAAACAAACAGGGTAGACGAAGAAATTTGGGAGGATTGTACAGCTACCACAGGTGGGTGTATATACAAAAGAGAGATTAACACCACAGTGGGGATAGAATAATGTTGTGCAACTGACATCTCTGGTCATATGTGACTCAGTGGGAGCCTAACTTCAACCCTGGGTTTCCTTACTAGTTTGCCCTGGCTCCCATAGAAGATATGTGCTGAGCAGGGACATGCCTCAATGAGCTGTTGGATGATGGTCTGTAGGTGGCCTTTGTGGGCATCTAGTCACCACTCAGCCATCTCCCCAAACATGTATGTTTGCTGTTTGTTTGCTGTTGTGTGTGGCAAAGCTGTTACTCCCACTGTCCTTGTCACATGTGGTAATAACAGCCCCCACCTCCAGTGCAGGGACCCTGGCAAAGACCCAGGTATTCTGATCTCCAGACAGGGTCAATGGTGGTGCCACAGTGTAGAGGGACTGGCAGTCCTTGGCAGAATTACAGATATGGGTTTAAATGCTGATGCATATTATAGTAAAATAAATAGAGGAAAACAATATAAAAACAAATTAAAAATATGTAACAGAAAGGCTATCAACAGAAAGATGTGAGTGAGAGAGAGAGAGAGAGAAAAGTACACATACAGTTAAAAAAGTATTTGTTTATTATTTTCTTATAGCATGATGGTTACTATATTCTAAGCTAGAACAATCACTGTCATCACAGTACTAATGATAGTCCAATACACAGCTGAGAGTAGGAAGGGCTACCTGAAAGAAAATGCCATAATGTGTTAAGCTGCTTTGACATTCCTAGTGCACCCTGTCATCATACAAACACACATATTGTTACTTTTGAACTGGTGAACTTACAGCAACAATGGCACTAAAGGAAAAAAGATACACTTGCAGACTGGAGTTGTAAGTTTACTACATATGCACAGTTTGCATCATGGATAACTATAAAGAGGTGCGTTGATACTCTAACATGTACTAGCACCTGGTACAATGCTCACTCTTCCTCCTTTACTGCTGTGCATTCACTGCTGTTGTTTCCGGAACTGTGGAGATGGACAGGAAAACATGAATATATAAGATCTGTAGACCACATGCTGGCACTATATGGGAGTGTGTGTAGGTGAGAAAATTTACTAACAATGCATATGTGGTGGCCTAGCTATAAATTTGTCCTCCTTCCCAGGCAAGGAGTTTGGTATATCACTGCTTGAAATCACTGAAATGATGGAGACATTGCTTGTTTGTTTGCAAGATGTCGGCAAGAGTAGTCAGTGTACTGGTCAGAGAATTCTGCACCTCTGTTTTATATTGGGGGCTCTCATATTCTTCCCACTGTAAGTAGTGGCAGAGGTCTGCATGAAGTAACGAGAGAAAAATGTTGTTTTCCTCCATGCACCACAACTGAACCATGCAGGTTTCAGTGTCCTCACCTACAGCAGCCACACTTATTGTTTGATAAATAGCAGAGAAAAATGGCTGGCATCTCGTAGCCATGACCATGATCCTGTTTGTGGTCTGCCACACAACATGGGGTAAGTTAGTTGTGTGGGCTATATCATGTGTGCAAGACATGGCACCATGCTGCAGTATTTGTACAGGGAAGTGTGACATTTAAAAGTGGCATTAGTAGCTGTACAGTGCAGCATAGCTTGCGAGGCATTATTATGGTATGTACTACAGTGACTCCCTTTCACTTAGGATGGAATTACATTTACTTCACATGTGCTACACATCTACTCTCATATGTGAGATGCTGGCCCCAGGTGCAAAGCAGAAATTGATGCAAAGTTATCTGCGTACACTGAGAAATTCATGGACAGTAATGAATCGAGCCCTCATTTACATAATCACCTCTAGCAGAAGCAGTGCAACATCAGGACAGTCCCAGAGTGTTACGCTAGACCTCACAGCAGGAATGCAACATGCCCCTAGGATATCACTACTGTGAAATCTGTATTTACATAAAATGCATTTCCATTTATCTAGCACACACTGCCCATCCTACTAACGGTAGGTGAGTCAGTATCAGGCAGCTCCACTGTGGAGCTGCCAATGGCTGATGTTGGAAGATTATCTAGTTTCAGTGATAAAGATGGTGGGTGATGAACTGGCATGGTCAGAGAACACAGTGGGTGTGCTGTCCACAGCAATTATGTCCTCTATTCCCCTGTGCAGACCACTGATATAGCATCTGTGCCTGCAGTGGACCAAGAGACAAAAAACACATGGGGAGGGGTCAGGTTACAGGAGTCACCCAAAGCCAAGGTAGTGTGATACTTCCTCTACAGAGTAGTCATCCACAAGCCCCATAGGCAAGGGTGTACACACTGAGGGTGGGGGTTGAGAAACAGAGATGTGGGTGTTGCCCTTCCCCAGAAGTAGTTGTGTCAATGGCTGTAACTCAGTCCATGTGCTAATAACAATAGCCGTGCCATGCCCATTGTAATTTGTTACTTGGGTTGCTTATGTCTGATACACAATGTGGCCAACCTATGCATGGGTAGGCAACATTTAGTGCTGGGTTTGCATGCCTAACCATTTCTGTAGTGTATATGCTGTATTATAGACTGAGGCTATGAGCAAGCTGCTGCCTGCCTCTATCTAGAATGTTCCACCCTGGCTGCAGGGTCTTGAACTGATTCCTTATCTGGCTCAGCCTTTACTACCTGGTGTGCTGGGGGGTGTTCCTCTTGTAATTGTTTCTCTTTCATTGTAAACACCTCACACCTCTTAAGTATGATATTGTGTAACATTGCACATACACAAAACATTGTCACATATGTGGCAGGGTATACTGCAGGACAACACCTGATACATCCAGGTAGCAAAAGTGTGTCTTTCAGTAGCCTAAGCATACACTACAAAATGACCCTGATAATAGGGTTGTATTTATTTCATTTTGTGGATTTATTCTTGGTAACAACAGCCGGGGCTCCAGACCATATATATATATATATATATATATAGAGAGAGAGAGAGAGAGAGAGCATTGCCAATAAGATATGCCTGGTGAATGTAGGCCCACAAAAACCACTAGTAGAGGTCACAATATATGCCATTTCTAGTAGTCATGATAACTGCTTGCGTGGCTTACACACACACACACACACACACACACACACACACACACACACACACACACACACACACACACACACACACTGCAGATGATACCCTGTGCATTACAGTCCAGCTTTCAAGTAATGAAATGATACCTTTACTGGCTCATATGTCTTCTTCCCAGGTAAGTAATATGGGGGCTTTTATTTCAATGTAGGCTCAGCCTATTGTCCCCAGCACCTCAGGGAATCAGGCTATATTACAGATGTCCTACATAGCATTTGCTATCCCCTCTGTTGTTTGTAGAAACTACATGTGCTCTCCCACATGCTATAGCATAACATAGAGGAGCTGATGGAATATTCAGGAAGCAGATACCTGAGATACCCCCACTGTGTCTCTTGTTAGTTGCTTGACTGTCCCAGTAGCTAGTATATATAATGCCATACATACCTTGGTATCCACTGGAATACATAAATCATGACTCCGACAGGCATGCAAATGAGACAGAGGTATGGATTCCAGGTCCTGTTTGATGTCCCTCTCCACATACAGGTGCACAATGCTGTTGTCATGGAATCCAATATATTTTAAATAAGGTCAAATGATACAGGACCTCTATGGGTGATGGTGTGAATCATGATGGTATATAGCAAGCATAAGAACTTCATGCTTACACACATTAAATAATACTGCAGCACCTTCTAACATATTTCCACTGTCTGGTAGGATGAACATGACAATGTACCTGCAATCATCAACACTTGCATTAGAGCAACACTTTGCGATCTTCCAATGTTTCTGAGTCACTCTGCCATCTTAGTTTACATGCACAGTTACCCTCATTTGAATAATACCATTCATTGCCATCTTATTATCCATCCATTAACATATAATATGGCAAACTTTGCTGCTTCTTGGCATTCTCTGTGCACTACTTGTGTCTATGAATTGCACACACACACACACTGCACTTGACAGCATGTCATGAAAACATTGCTTACTGCAATGTGACTGAGGTTTCCAAAATCTCAGGAAGTATCTTGCCAATATAACCAGCAAAATTTCAACAGTCTGTATATGTCAGAGACTGAACAAATTTTATTGGTTGATTACTTGTAATTGGCTAAGACTGTATGAAGCTGCTGCTTCTCATTATGCAGTTAATGTAACATTATTCTCAGTACATTTGTATCTAAGCATATAATATATGTAGGATTAACTACCACTGTGAATATGACATGGTCTCTATGTCAACAACTCATAAATATTAAAATTACCTTAACACCCAAACATTAATTAATTGTGTATCTACAGTTATAATCTTAAATTCGTGTTGTAGACATATTGAAAATAACCCAACAGTGAATAACCAGATGATGCGTCAGATCCTGTCTTTATCACCGTATTAGTTATCTATAAATAATATCTGTTCTTAAATGTAACAAAATTATACATAGTCAGATAACTTCAGTGCATCAACCTAACAAATGTAATAGGTGTTTCCCATGCCATCTGTATAGTTAATACTTCTATATTGGTCTATGGCATCACCTGTGGGACATAAAAATATTATATTTTCACTGTGTTCTCATTTTAGTAAAAAATAAAATAAAACCTGCATAGTTCTAGACAAATATGCTGCAAAATACTATGAGTCCCTGGAGTAATACAATGTCAGATTGGATTAGACAGATACTTATTCAACTTGGACAGTCTATAAGATTCTGATACTTTAGGGTATAGAGTAATTAATGTAATCTGTTAAGAACACAAAAGCTTTAGTCTAGCAACACTGTAGTAAATGACTGAGCTTTTTTCAAAATGTGAAGATAAAGTTCTTATTCGATTACTTATAATCACTACTTTCATTCAGAATATCTATAAATAAATATCACTCATATTAGTTTTTTTAACTATCTCATCCTAGTGGGCCTGCAAGTGTGTTACGTGCATTAAAAATACAATGAAAACACTTATGTACTTCCAGGAAGCTTTTGTTATAGAAGATCATTAAAGACCACTGTGTGTGTGTGTGTGTGTGTGTGTGTGTGTGTGTGTGTGTGTGTGTGTGTGTGTGTGTGTGTGTGTTTCTATGCAAATGCATTTGTGTCTGTATTTCAGTTGCAAGGAGACACAGGCTCAAAGGCAGTCCTTCATAATTTATTTGAGAGGAGTTAAGTGATTGTGCATGCCTAAGAGACTAGGCAATGAATTCAGCAATTGTAAAAATAATAGCTCCTGCTGATATTCAAATGTTATATGCAATGGTGGATTCTAACACAGAAGAAATGGACAGTATCCAAGGGGTCCCATGGCTACCCATCCAGCATACTTCCCTAGTACTCCATCCAAATTTAATGTTATTTCTTTACATTCAGCACTGCTAAGTCACTGTAGATTATGTTCTGAATGTAATGGCATACACTGTTCCTTTTTTATATTTACTACTTTTTGTTGGATATGTGGGCTGGTCTGAAAATTCAGTTCAGCCACAACCCAAAAGTTCAGAAACAAATGCAAATGACTTGAATAATCAATAAACGCACAATATATAAGAACAAAGGCAACATTTAATTTATTCAAAGGGTTTTGAAACAAACATACTTTTTGCAGATCATCATGCTTTATTAGGGAGTCTCA
>NC_056725.1:944224976-944309976 GCF_019279795.1 Protopterus annectens | reverse complement strand
GTATTATTTTTCGCAGGCAAAGTGTATAAAACAAAGCAGTTACAACTGCTGGGTGGGAGTGAGGGTTCTTTGTGGATGAAAGTAACTTACCCTCTTGTAATTTGCTCAGTGAACCATCTGGCTTTGCAGGATTATTGAACATTTATGCAAAATAAGTTGGAATATCTGGTGGGCTTGGTACTGCATATGTGGAAAAGCTGAAATTCCATCATTCTCAACTATCCCAGAATTTGCAGAATACTCATGGTTTTGTCTCTTTTATTTATTTATTTATTTATTTTTATTTGAACTTCAAAAATTTGTGGTTTTATGGCAAATCATTGAGGATTGCAGAAAATAAATATTGACATTAATTTGAGTTTCAGACTTCAAGTTCTTCAGGCAATGCTTGCAAGTGCAAAATATTTTGTAGTACATGAAACATGACTATTTTCTAAAATCTGGAAAAAAACACTTGATAAGGACATCTCTAGTATGACACCCACCCCCAGATTTAATAAATTCCATGTAGGAATAATGCAAGCCCTACACGGCATGTACTGTGGCCATGTCTGCAGCTCCACCTCGGCAGCACACCTTGCATATTAGTGAAGGTGCACTATTGAGGAATAGCCATGTACACAGTTACTGAATTGGTGTAGGGGAGTGTGTTACAGTGCTCAGAAATGTGTAGCACACTCCTTGCACTGTCAAAGTGCTGGACGGCACTAAAATGGTAATTTAGTCAGCCTGTTCTGCAATGCATATGTAGGGGGTGTGGAGGGTATGTTACAGTATCCATAACACACCCCCTGCACTGTCAAAGTGCCGGACGGTACTAAAATATTAATAAATGTATTTCCATGGCCAGTTCTGGAATATATATGTAGGGGGGGGTGTTACAATGTTTGCAGCACACCCCCTGCACTATCAAAGTGCTGGACGGCACTAAAATATCAATAAATGCATTTCCATGGCCAGTTCTGCAATGTATATGTAGGGGGTGTGTTACAGTGTCCATAACATACCCCTTGTACTGCCAGAGAGCCAGATGGCAGTGAAATTAAAAGCAAAAATGTATTGTCCCTTTTATTTGTTACGTGTGTGTGTGTGTGTGTGTGTGTGTGTGTGTGTGTGTGTGTGTGTGTGTGTGTGTGTGCGTGTGTGTGTTTGCACAGTATGGCATGGCGCTTAGTAATAAACACGTGCCAGACATCTAAAAAATAGAAACCAGATGCTTTTAATGCTCAGCAATCCTTAAATGTAATGAAAAGCTATATAGAAATGTATAGTTGAAATCATCACATCCAAGTTAGCTGAACAGTTAGAGTCACAGCTTTGTGTGCAGTAGATGCATGGTTCAAATGCCCAGACAGGCCATTCGGCTTTAAATCAGAAAGCATTTCTATATACATTTTTTTTATTGACGTACTTGTTTGTTAATCGGGTTAGTGCAGCTGGTCCAGAATCCCAGTGTCAGTGGAGATATGAGGTGAAAACTTCCAGTTAAACACAAGTGTCCAATACAGAACAGTCACACCACAAGTTAACGTAACTGAAGGACATAGTGTTAGGCCATGTAAAGTAAAATACATGCACATAATAATAAAGTATCAATAATGAGTAATTAATGTCAATATATATATATATATATATATATATATATATATATATATTTTATTATTTAAAAAATCTTGTTTGCCCTTAGCTAAATTTTGCTAAGCACTGCTAAGCCAAACTAAGCAATACTTAAACAAGACCTGTCTTGGCAATACTTAGCAATGCTCAGCTCCACCTAGCTGGTTTTAGCATTGCTAAGTAGTCCCACTTTAAGCAGTCCTCAGCTGAGCTATGTGGGTTTGTGTGGTGCTAAGGTAAGCATTTTTAAAAACAGCCAATGGAGGCAAAGGGCGGGTAAACAGCCTTATTTAAACTGAACAGGTGGGAATATAGCCAGAACCTGTTGGAGTTTTATCACTGCAGGAGCTATGGCTGGAGTGGGAGGGGAAGTGTGCTTTCGAGCGCAGTGCTGGGGCATGTTGGAGTCCAGGGTCATGGTTGGGCTTCTCATGAAAAACCATAATGACATACTGCTGCAGGGCCATTGCCAGGGCTCTGAATACAAGTCCAAAGTCAGGGACCATCTGGCACGTGACTTCATCATTGCTGAGCAGGTGCATCATCATTATGAAAAGAAATGAAAGAGGGGGTCTTGGCCCAGTGGATCCATGCTCAGGAGCAGAACGCTCCAGAAGTTTGTAAGTATAGGAACCAGTGATTTATCAAACTGTAGCATGGATATCTGATAGATAGGTATGCATAATGGTGTGTTTTGCCCCCACTTCTGCAGAAGTGATGGCTCACAACTTGGAGGCCCACACAGGGCACCTAGCAAGGATGCACCGACAGTGTGGTGAGTACAGATCTATCTTGAAAAATATAGTACTATAAATAAGAATGAGTATATTGGTAACTGCCAGTAGGTATAGTCTGTTCTGAGTGTACTGCAATGACTGTATTCTTAGACCAAGTGTGATATAAGAGAGTAATGCCAGGTACTGTGCAATACAGATGAAGGCATCAAACAAGCTACCATTACTGAAAGAAAGCTAATACTGTAGTAATAGTGTGTAAGAATGACATAAGTATATACTGTATTAATACTAAGAATCTTGTAATAAAGTACACTGTGATTGAAAATATGAAGGTAATAAATGACATTCATTCATCATCTACAGGATATACAGTACAACTGCAGTCAGAATTGTGAATGAAATAAACCACTGTGTCATGTCACCCTCAATAAAGCTTTTTTCTCCCAATTGTTGTGTGTATTCTGGTCTGTTGTTGGAGAAATCCAATTTTACAGGTGCTCCACAGCAAATATGGCTATGACACCATGAAGTGACTGAAGTTTGGCTGATAAAGAACTGTTACGCAAAGTGTAGATGTGGAGCTGTACAACAAGATAGAATGCAATGTGATATATGTTCTGCACTAACATCTGAACCTTGAATAGCAATGTGTAAGGTTTTATAGTGTGTTTCCACAGGATTGTCTTGTGTTAACCTTTGCATTTCATAGTTACATTGATGCAGGAAAGTATGAGACTGTAATAGGTTCATAGGTAAATACTAGGCTATCTGCCCAGGGGCATTTATAAGCCTATCCACAGAGTGATGGCTTTCGCCTCCCCATTAGATTAGTAACCTGGGCCTCTGTCTAACAGGGCTCCCGAAGTGATCCCAGGGTAGAACTTACGATTACCCATCCACTCATCAAGATTTCTCTTGAAGAGGGTCAGAGAGGAACTCTGTCGAATATGGATTGGGATTCTATTCCAGTGTGAGGGGAGTCGCTGGGACAGGAATCTATCCCTCCGGTATGTCCTGGTTATTGTTGTGCATAGGTTCAAGTCACTAGAACAAGTGGTTCTGAGGGATCTCTTTATTTGAGGTGAAGCATGTCCATTAGTTCAGGGTTTGACATGGCCCTATAGGTCAGGCATAGGTCACCTCTGAGCAGACGGTAAGCGACTGAAAAGAGATGGAGCTTTTTAGTCGTGCTTCATAGGGTAATTGTTTAAGGCCCTTAATCCTCTTAGTGAGATACTTCTGTGGTCTTTCTAGTTGTTGCAGGTGTCTAGTGAGGTACATCCCAAATGGGGCATTGTACTCTATTATGGGCCTAATGAGTGAGGAATAAAGGGACATAATCACCTCCTTGGATCTGGATGAGAAACCCTTTGTGATCAGGTGTGCCACATAGAAAGATTTCCTGACCTTTTTGGCTATGTGGTTCTCAATGGAGAGCATGCTATCTACTTGGGTACCCAGGTCCCTAATTACTTCTTCTGTACTTAGTGGATTCCCATCTATGTGGTAGTTTGTAGGTACTTTGTTTTTCCCAAATGGGATTACTATGCATTTTTTGGCATTTAGCTTGAGGCCGTGACTTTTACACCAGGTGTTTGTCTCTGAGAGACCCTTTTGCAGGATGTCTGTGTCAGCTGGAGAGTCAATTATTGCACCCAATTTACAGTTATCTGCGAACTTGGTTAGCCACAGTCCCTCCACATTTGCCTGTACTTCAGAGAAATATATACCGAACAGGAGGGGTACCAGGACTGACCCCTGTGGGACTCCGCGTGTGACTGGTTTAGAGTCAGACATGGTGCCTGCCACTCTTACCGTGTGGGTTCTTTCTGAGAGCCAATTGGCAACCCATCTCGTGACATGGGGGGGGTTGATATTTAAGCTGGTGAGTTTGTCTATGATTCCTGAGTGTGGGATGGTGTTGAACACCTTAGCAAGGTCCAGATATGCTGTGTGGACCACCTTCCCTTTATCTATGGCCTTGATGACTGTTTTGAAGAAGTCGACCGAGTTCAGGAGGCAAGATCTGCCTTTAAAAAAGCTGAACTGGGTGGGGTCCAGTGTCTGGAGGCTCCCAATGTCCATGTTAATGAGCTCCATGACAATGCATTCCATGGCTTTGCAGACCAAGCTAGTCAAGCTTATAGGGCGATAGTTCCCAGGGTCAGTTGTGGCACCACCTTTGTGGAGTGGTATGACTGTTGCTGTACGCCATTCTTTGGGTACATAGCCTGTAGATAGGCTGAGTCTGAATAGTGTTTTGAGATGGGGGGGTTAGTTCATTTTGAAGCTCGTGTAAGACACAACCTGGGATACCATCTGGTCCCATTGATGCTGTGTTTTTGGCCTTTGCAAGGGCTGTCTTTACTTGTGTGTCTGAGATATCTGGAGTGCCACATTCTACTGGGATGGGTGCTAGCCCCTTTGGTGGAGAGGGGGGCTAAAGTTTGCACTGAACTTGTCAGCCAGGATGTTGGCAATGTCGGTTGGTTCAGTGTATTTATGGCCATTATGCACTAGCTTGGAGCATATCTGAGAGTTTGCCTCTAGACTCTTAACATAGTTAAAGAAGGCCTTGTGGTTATCCTTAGCTATTTGGCTATTTTTCTTTCGAAGTTGGCCTTGGATGATTTAATGAGGGAACGCAGTTTTTTACTGATGTTAATCAGAGATGCCTTCTTATTTTGGGTTTTTGTTCTATCTTGCAGGAGTTTCTTCCTTCTGTTGTAAAGTTTATTTATGGCTGGGGTCCACCAGATTGGCTTCCTCTTTTTTGAGGAGTTGGTCTTGATTTTACTTGGGATAGCTCGGTCCATGCATTCTTGAAGGTGTTCATAGAATGCACTTGTAAAGGATTCTGCTGATGGGTCATCATTTTCCATTTGATTGGGAGCTTTGAAACTTCCCACCTCGGTCTTGAGGAGTGCGAAGTTGGCTTTAGAGAAGTTTTTTACCTTGATTTCCTTGACTGTGTGGGGGGGGGGGTCGGGATGTGGATGTCCAGTGTGATTAGTTTGTGATCTGATCTTACCAATGATGAGTTTACCTCAGGTGTGGAATGTAGGTTCCCCATGTTGGTGATGACCAGGTCCAGTATGTTGTCACCTCTTGTGGGAGTGGTGACCAGCTGTTCCAGGGCATTTGAGTTTATAAACTCAAGGAAGCATTGGGCTAGGGCGTTTGAGCTTGAGTAGTTTTCCCAGTCAATGTTTGGATAGTTGAAGTCACCCAGTAGCACGTTTTTGGGTAGAATCTTCATACTTTCTAATGTTCTCAGGAATGCTGCATGAGGGTCCTGAGACAAGGTGGGAGCTCTGTAGCAAGCTATAAATTGAATAGTCAATTTACCCACTGTCAATTGCACTTGGATGGTCTCAGATTCCACGTGCTGTGCTACTAGCCTGGAGGTGTGGGTGTTCTTGATAATATGGACACACCCCCTCCTTTTGTGTTCCAGTCCTTGTTTTGGGACCTAAAGGTATGGTAGGAGTTATAGCTTGGTAGTGCTGGGGTCGTCTCTGGAGCCTTGAACCAGCTTTCTGTCACTGCACATACATCAATTTCTTCCATACTAAGGAGAGCCTTGAGTGCATTTTGAGGTTTAGACTTCTAGCGCTGAGCAGCATTACCCTCAGTTTTTGTTTATTATTGTTGTTTATGGAGGCGGGTTTGTCTTTTGAGCCTTGCCTAAAAAAAGGCAGTATTGGGGCGGCAAGAGTCTTGGCCAGTATTCGAAAGCCCAGGGGCGACAGGTGCAAACCGTCTCTGGTGAAGCAACGTGGCTTGTCAAGCATGTCGTCCCAGGCTAACAAGTACTGGATCCCCTTTGAATGACACCAGTAGTTTAACCAATTGTTGAAACTGATCATTTTTTCTTCATGTGCTGTCATCATTTTGGGTGACGGCAGGCTGCTACTCAGAGTCAGAGTCATACCAGCCTGGGCTACATGGTCAGAGAGCTCCTCAATGTCCCTTTTCATGTAGTCCAGGGAGGTACGTCTAAGGTCATTTACGCCAAAATGTACAATGACAGAGTCATATCTGTCATATCTGTACTTGTTGTGGAGTGACCTGAGTGCATGTGTTATGTGGCGGATTCTGGCACCCAACAGGCAGCTTACGGTAACCTTCTCCTTGTTCAGTCTAATGAGTGGGACGTCTGTGTGCCTGATGATAGAATCACTGATTACTAGTGTGTTAGGTGTGTTATTTAGCCTTAGGGGCTCTTTTTGCTTGGCACACTGACGTTGTGACGTATGTGTTACCTGGTTTCTGTTGTGGGGTGGGGGTTGCTTGGGTGTATGCTTAGGAGGTCTCTGTTGTTTAGGCAGGTTCTTATTTGGAGCCTCTGAGTATGTTTTTGCTTTTTTCTGAGAGTTGTTTGCTGGTGCAGCTATGGCTGGTCTATGTGAGTCTGGTAATGGGATGCTAGTGCTGCCCTTCTCCTTGTGACTGGATGATCCAGTTGTGGGTTGAGAGAGCTTAGCCTCCAGCTTGGCTGTGTAGCTGCATCTCTCACATATGTTTGTGCTGGTTGGGAGGAGGAGGGGGTTGTCTGTGTACATAATAGCTGTAGACTGCAAGTATACCATCTACAAATGTATATAGGTCAGGTAGGCAACCTAGCATGCCGATATGGTCTGTACAAATCACAGATATTCCCATCCTCTAGGGGTTAAATGTGTACACCTGCATTCCAGCTATTAATACACACTTCCCCTACTAGCTCTGTCATGCATGAATCTCATGCATGTATGTTCAACTGTCACTGCAGTCTTCTGTGACACTCTACCTATATCACCAGGTCAAACTATGATACCAGGAGAGCTTTAGGCACAAAACAGTCAACCAGCCCATAACAGTGGCCCAGTAGCTCAGTGTGATAAGCAATGCATGTGTTGTTAACTTTTCCACACACAGACCAGGGTTTGAATACAGGGACTGGTACTAAGATGTATTTATAGTAACAGACAAGTAGTCTTGACTATTTATAGAAACAGTCATGTAGTGTTAACAGATATTTTCTCCACAGAACTTACAGGTAAAGAAATGTCTGTAGCAGCTGTATGAAGAGTATACTAATAGTCTGTGTCCAGATGTACTAGTGTGTAAGCAGCAGTGCTCAGCAAGTTGATAAGACTCCATTAAATAAAACATCATGAAGTACACTAGTATTCCAACTGAATTAAACAAATTAAATGTTCTATTGTTGGTATGGTTGCATGTCTGGATTGTTTGTGAGTGTGTGCTGATAGTCCAACCCCATGCCAATGAATGAGAGCATGATAGGTATATACTCCATGCACTGTGCACAATACGATACATGTCTCTCAAGTGTCACACTGTCATAGCAACTGATCACTGTTGCCAATAACCTTGGACACAGATCACACAACATCAGTCCAGGGTACACCTTGTTAGTCATATAAGTTACCCTGACATGTAATAGTCACCTGTACTCATGTACCTATAGATCTTACAGCTTGGCCCATACCATGTCATGTTAATAGCTTGAGAGGTATGTACGTGCTACAGAAGCTATAGGGCACATGTAGATATAAAGTAAGGATAGACCTGTAGAGTATTGAGCAGTACAGTTGTGAAAAATATAGCCTACACAGTTATTAATGGAATGTTTACCCCCCACCCCCACCCCTTACTTGCATCACAAATTATTATTCTTATACTATGGGTATGGTTTTGTTTCCACATATGTTGTTCTCAGAATCTAATGTTGGGCCTTGTGTTACTGGTTATATATTTCAGTGGTTGCATACTAACATACCTTGTTGAAATTCCAATGTTGTTGGCCTTTTGCCATAAGTGTTACTGGCATGCTGTTACAATAATGACTGTTATTCCATTTATGCCTGTGTTCTGTATTTTATGCAATTCTATTTATTCTGGGTTAATTGGAACACCCATGCAGCATGCTGTTGTAACTAACGTTGAAATGTTTTGTACATGACTAACCAATACAATTTGACAAACCTCAACACCATAGCACATTTGGGTAGGCCGATCCCAGTGACTCTGCCTGTCCCACCTCATCTGGCCATGACACCTAGAGCTGCCTCTTCCACTGGTCCTACACCACCCTTGGGTGGAACCGCCTCAAGGGTCGGGGCTCATCCTCCCCAGGCATGGCCACAGAGAGGATCTTGTCACCCCCCATCAGTTTCAAGGGATGGGGAGCAGGATATCCAGTGGGATTTGGATGACAGACAGCACCAGATCGAGGGGAGACTGGTGCACCTTGAGGGGTAGGCCGACCCAAGCACCCAGCCACCTTTGGGGCCATGAAGGAGCAGTGTTGACTACCAATGGGTGGAGATCTCAGTCCCACTGTTGCCATCTGGGGACACTTGGTCCTCTGATTCCCAACCACCCTCCCCATCCAAGGTGTTTACCCCCTCATGTGTCATACACCACCCCTGTCTGCTGTCTTGTCTGTCTGCAAAAGCAACCTGTCCCACCCAAATTACATCCCCAAATGTGCCTACAACCCTTCCCCAATATCCCACTCTCACCTTAAAAAAAAATGGGCATCTGTCCCAAAAAACAATGTTGTCCCATACATATTTCTCTATTTTGCACCCATGTACACTGGCATGAATCAATTATCCCATCAATTAATCAACAAACTTATGTCACCCACACCCTTCCCTGTAGGGTGTGAGGCTTCAAATTCCAAATTGTCCACATTTATTTTATTTTATTTATTTATTTTTATTTTACATTTGTTGACCAGGAAGGTCCAACTGGATATATGTCCATTTTTAGCAGAGGCCTGGGGAGAAAATCTCCATACAGAAGACATTAAGACAGAACAGCATAATAGAATGTTAAATACAATAGAGAAATACAATGCAGAGAAATTGTTACATATTTACATATTGAAACCATTCCGCTATTAGTATAATTCAAGATAGAGGTTATACAATATATTTGTAGGTCACTTTCCAAGTTCCCAGCCCAGCATTCAAAAAGTTCATATATATATTTGTGTGTCTCTTTATAAGTTACTTAAAATACATTCTAAACTTCACTTAATCAGCAAGTATGTACAGAGTAACTAGGTTAGGATTCAGTGACACTGATAGGAGACCCTAACTGGGTGCACAGTAGAAGAGTGTGGGGATTAGTCACAGGTAGAGCAAGGACAGAGCCATCGCATATTGAAATATTGATTAAGGTTTTTTTTTTAATTGGGTTGGAGAGGGTTGTAAGGTTAGTTCTGTAGGAAGAGAGTTCCAGGCTTTACCAACTGAGTTCATAAACAGAGCTTCCCCAGCTGAGTTGTTAGCTTTGAAGGTGAAAGCTAGCATTTTGTTAGAGGATCGAAGAGTTTTAAGGTTCAGGTAGGGGGTGATGAAAGTTTTAAGATCAGGTGTCCTTTCTGGCTGGTAGAGAATCTTGTGGGCAGTTACTAGTTGGTTAATTAGTAGAAGGTTAGGTAGTTCAAGCCACCCTAGTAGTTTGAGGTGGCAAATCTGGCAATATGATTATAGCAGGTTATGAGTTTGTTTAGGTCAGTTTTACTCAGATTTGTGAATAAGGGGGAGGCATAGAGAATGGATAGTAGATGAGTGTGAGCAAGAACAGTTTTGGCTGGGGAGTATGTAGAGAGCCAAGTTTTTTATTTACTGTTTTAATTGTGTGGTTGATATGCAAGTCAAACTTTAGGTTGTTGTCAACTATAACTCCTAGGAGTTTGGTTGAGGGATCTGGTGAGATAATTGTGCCACTGTTAGATTTTATGCAGAAGGTTAGAGAAGAGGTCTTACAAGATGGGGAGAACAGCAGCAGTTTGTTTTATTGTGGGATTTAGTATGAGACTGTGATAGAGGAGCCAATTTTCAACTATGCTAAATGTGTTTTGGGATAATGTCAGTAGTTCTTCTGGGATTGTAGCGGAACATATTAGGGTTGATTCATCCGTGTATTTAATACAGGTAGTGTCTGGTATTACTTTATGCAAGTCATTAATCAATATGGAAAATAGGAGGGGCCCTAAGATGGATCCTTGGGAGACTCCAAGTGTTATAGGTAAAAGGGTAGATAAGTTATCTTTCCACAGGACTACCTGTTGTCTACCTCCCAGATATGACTTAAACCATTGTATAGCATGGGTGTCTAGGGAGATTAATTCTGGGGTTTGCAGGCGAAGTTGATGATTTACTATGCCAAAAGCTTTGGAAAGATCTAGAAATATGGCTGAGGAGAGTTTATTACTATTATGAGTATGATTTATGACATTAGTAAAGGATAGTAGGGCAGTGGTGGTACTGTGGTTTGGTTTGAAGCTATGTTGAGAATTTGACAGGTGATTGTTATCAAGAAGATAGGCTAGGAGTTGTCTTTGGACACATTTTTCATTGATTTTGGCTATAGGAGAGAGTATAGCTATGGGTCTGTAGTTTGAGAGGTCAGTGGAACTGCCTCCCTTGTGGAGTGGAATAATATGGGATATCTTCCAGATAGTGGAAACGGTAGCTTCAGATATGGATCTGTTGATCATAATGGATATAGGTAGGCTACAGCATCATCTGCTTTTTGTAGGTAGTCTGTAGGGAGGAGATCAGTGGCAAGGGTAGTTGGTTTTAGTTTTCTAATTAGTTTCAGGATAAATGATCTTGAGACTGGTTGAAAGTTGAAGGCAGTTTGGGTACTGGGTGTAGTGGCAGATGGATTTAGTGCACTGGGGGATAAGTTATTGGCTAGGTTTTGGATAGTTTCTGTAAAGAAGCTATTGAAGGAGTTGGCGACCTCTACAGGAGAATTTGAGTTGGAGGTTGAGAGGACAGGGGTGGTGGATAGTCCTGGATTAAGAAGATTATTTAGAGTTGCCCAGAATTGATGTGGTTTGTTTTGGTGTTTTTGTTGTAGGTTACGATAGTAGTTTTTTTTTTTTTTTTTTTTTTGCAGATGTGACGGATTTTTTTTGTGTCATTCCTTAGTTGTCTATAATAGAGTTGATCTGTGAGGTTTTTTGAGGCTCGCCAAGTGGCCCAAGCTTTATCTCTTAGTAGGATTTTTTGCCTAGTTGCAGCTGTAAGCCATGTGGTACTTTTGGTTTTAGTTCTAATAGTAGGATCTGGAGTGTGGGTGTCTAGGATGGATAAGAATTTAGTATTAAAGTATTTTAAAGTTTCCTTTAGTGGAAGATGCTTAAGTGCTGACCTGTTGCTGCACTAGAAATGGAGAGCTATGGTCCTTTCCTACACCTGTCCTGCACATCCTTAGCTGCCATTTGTATTATTTTTCCCCCTGCATGCCCCCATTTCACCACTTTCCTATCACCTCTATTTTGTTTTCTTTTTTGGAAATAGTGTGGGTTTAAGTGATGATAAGCACCACTTAGCATCATGCTGAGGCACGCAAACCCGCTTAAAATTTCTTTAATCACCTTATCTGATTCAGACACTGCTCTGCCCAGCAATAAAATACCAAACCATGCCAAGTCTCAAACTCAGGACTCTCTGAACTATAGTCAGATCAACACACAACTTGTTCAACTCAGTTCTGTGGAATTGCTACTGCTTTTGTAAATATATCATGCATTACAGTGATGTAACATTAGGGAAAAAAAGACAGCCCTGCCAAGTCTCAAACCTAGCACTCTCTAAACTACAGTCAGAGCAACACACCAGTAGGCCAACTCGGCTATGGAGAATTGTTGCTGTTCTTGTAAATATATCATGCAGTACATTGATGTAACATTAGGGTAAAAAGACACCTCTGCCAAATATTGAAATCAAGACCAAGAACTACAGTTCAGTGCAATAAACCAGTAGGCCAATTCAACTCTGTGGAGTTACTGGTGTTTTTACAAAGATATCCTGATTACCAGTGACACTATTTCTACTTATAATGTGATACATGGCCGTGTACTTGGGCCTTTGATGCAGACACTGAATCAGTACACAGCCAAGGACATGTTGAGGGCCTGTGATGCAGACACCAAACCAGTACACAGCCAAAGACATGTTGATAGATTGACAGGAGGCCTATGATATCAGGTACAGCTGACAACTGCACAGACTGTTGGAGAATGTCCACAGTTGTGTCACTTAATTATGGCATGGTTGTCATCAAAGGTATTAAGTGTGCTGAAGTACTTGCAAGGCAGTGCAGACTGCTTTTACAAAAACATGACAGGTCAGTGTCACATGTCATAGCCTTCCAAACACACATGTTCATGCCAATCCTGTGTAACACACTGTATGCATGCACATATGTGTTGCAACTACACCTCCCATAATAATGAGCCAGTAGCTCTATCTGTTACATTCCTAGCATGTCTGACATCTGAACACCCACAGTTCAAGCCCACAGTCCAGTCTATTGCACAACAACTACATGCTTGGCAATACAACCTAGAAATAACTGAGCCCTGCAATGTTCAGCAGAACTGATTGCTGCCACCCACAGTAGCATGGCAAAAACCTGGAGGGTGGGACACATATCACAAATATGAATATGTGTCCTAAAAATCCCCTACCACTCTCCAGATTGTACTACTACTACTTAACATATGTACCGGAGGCACATGCCTCACCTGGACTGTTATGGGTACTCTCACCCTGGCCATGCTGTGACACGAGAGCTGACACTGCTCTCTCACTGACATATACAGCTTGCTGTCACCCAATGTCTTCACAATCCCCAGTATGGCTCCTGGCCTGAATGCAGCAGCTGCAGCCTGCTACACATGCAGCAGTATGTTCAGGTACCTGCTACAGACCTACCATATCCCCCAAACACCTAGAACAGGGCATCCACACAACACCCATACATACAAGGTTGGGGGGATGTTTAGGTGACAGGGACAGGTATGACAGTCTCCACCTACAAATATACACAGCTGATATGCCAGCATCAACTGCAGCCGCATGCACATTCAGATAAAAATGATGTATGACACTCACATCTACCTGTCTCCTTACTGAGCTCAACACACATTGTTAAATAGTAACCTGCCATAGAATCAGAAACTATCAACAATAGCCAAACACAGCATACACAACTGTGGACATAACACATCAATCCAAACAGTGAGCAGTATTTCTACATACCCCCTGTGATGCTGTAGCTTCCACACCTCAATAATGTCCTCCTCACAGGCCAGAAAAAGGACCAAGGCCTACATGAAGGCCTTAATTATAGGACTTTGTTCCCATGCCATTGCTAATGGCAGTGCAACCCAGCTGTTCTGCATGCTATTAGCAAGTGTGTGTCACAGACTGCTGCAAAGGCAGTCACCGGTTCATGAGCATTACCTACAAATGGCAAGTTGCTGTCTATGGTAAAGAGGTCTGTAATTTTTTTCATGAAGACAGACTGTGATTTCCAAGGAAAAATGCCACTGGATTTCTGCTAACAAAGGAGGACAGCACTATGCCAGGTATGTCATACAGTTAACCATGTAATGGAATGCAGATGGGGGGATGCAATCATGGGAAATGGGAATGTCAACAGTAGGTCGTAACAACATATCTTGGATTGAGATGTTGCTGTTAGTCTGCTGTCCAGCACCTACAGTCTTGCCTTTTGCCTCTGTCTGCAGTGACATAGATCACAGGTCTGTCCCCTGAGTTCCCCCAGCAATAGTCAGCCCATGATGAAATGCCACTGGATTGTCTGTTGTACAATAGTGACAGTAACTACTGGTGGATACAGCTGGCATATCATATCATGTAGTGTCATGAGCCACTCTTGGTCTGTGAATGTCACACAGGGTTAGTTCAAACATTGTCCAGGTGTACCTGACTGTTCCTAACGTACTCTGACTAGCTCACTGTGTATTCCACACCTGTAACCTATTGCCTGACAGCCATGGCTAGCATGCTTGCTGACTCCCTGCAGCAGGATAGCAGGTTATAGGCAATAGTAGTGAGGGGACACAGGCTCCACCTTAGCAACAGTGTGTACATATTGATCATACAATGTCAGGGAATGAATACAGTATCAGATATTAATGTACCATTACTGTGTTCTGAGGGGTCTGCATGTCACAGACACATTCCCCACACTCTGGGGACATCCATTACATATTGTCCAACTGATTTCCAGACATCCACATTTGACTGGCATGGGGTCCACATATATCAGGCACATGTACACATTTTGCAAACATCTGGGTACTACAGATATCAGGCACCTATGAGGATGAGACCCTACACCGCATATGCACTGCTATCAGTTATTGTGTAGCACAGATGTTGCTGGAATGTCCACATGCACTTGTAGTACCACTCACCTATTTGTTAGATGTTGGCTGTATGGCATGGTACTTTAATGCTGCCCATTGGGGCACACGTCAGTCGATGGCAGTGATGGGTGTAGACACATAACAACACAGTCTTTCATAGCACACAGGCCACAACTGCTATACCTAGAATCATATGAGGTTACCAGGCTATGGGCTCTGAGCCCCCATAGGTCTAGCCCAGATGTTATCCCATGTGTATGCAAGACAGCACCTGATGCCCCAGTCCAACAGGGACAAGGTGGTATCTGAAGGGTGGATGCGCAGTTAACCATCCAGTTATCCAGGTTCTGTCTGCAAAGGTGTAAATAGGTACCCTGCCTGATGTGGACAGTGTGATCATTCCACAGCAGAGTGAATGTGTGGGACACACACATCTGAGCTACCAGGAAGACCAGTTGATGTCACACCACCAGGTTGAGGCCATGTGTTTGTTAGTAGAATAGAGCTTGAGTTGCACTTGTGCAGCAGTCCCAACAATGTGGAGTCAGTAACTGCCTTGCATGCCAGACAGAGAACGCCTCTGAGGAGTATGTATGAAACCAGGTAGAGGGTTGGTCTCTTAGCTTATCTGTGTATGGTAGATGTTTGAAGCCCTGGTACTCCCTGGTGGAAGCCTCTGTGATGTCACCAGCTGCTGCATGTGCTGCATGAGGTGAATGGTGAACAGGGCATTTTACACAATGATGGGCCTTATTGTGGGGAATACAGGGATGTTAGGACCCCATGTCCCTGGATGGCATACCCATAGGTATGAAGTGGGCCATTTAGAAGGTTTACCATAGAATTGAAGCAACATGTTGGGGAAATGTCATGTTGCCATTGACCTGTGTGTACAGATCACACACGACTGATTGTGTGCCTAGGATGTTTTTGGTACTGTAATAATATGTGGGGATGTCACTCTCCCCAACGGGGTAGACACTGCATGTCCTGGTATACAGCCTGAGGCCATGTTTCTGGCACCATTCATGTATCTGCATGACACCCTCCTAGGCAGATGTCCACATCGCTAGGGAATCCAGTGACAGCACACAGCATGCAGTCATCTGCAGACATGGTTTGCCATAGGCCATTGGCTTTGACCTGCACCACAGATGTGTGCATTACACTTAACAGAGGCCCACACACAGTACAACAGCTTATGCTGCTAGTTATGGGTCAACCACTTGGTGTGGATTCCCCAATGTGTTTTACATGGGTCATATCAGCGAGCCAGTGTGCTACCCCTATGGTAACATACAGTGTGATTTATACTTGGGAGTATATATCTATTATAGTGAGGTGGGTTATACTGTCAAAGACTTTCTCCAGGTCAAGGCAGGCTGTGTGCACTGTCACCCCTGTCCATGGCTTTGGACATGTCAAAGAGGTCAACAGAGTGTAACAGACATGAACCCTTCCTTGACAAACCCTAAGTGCACATGATGGAGTGTGTGGATGTCACCAATGTTGTTGCTAATGAGCTGCACCAAAAACTGTGCTATTGCCTTGCAGAACAGCCGAGTTAGGCTGATGGGTGTATAATGTGACAGATTGGTAGACGCACCACCTTAGTGTAAAGGGGTGACAGTGGTTGTCCTTCACTCGGCTGGGACAAAGACGGTAGTCAGGCCTCCTTTGGATACAGTGCCTTATGTTGTTGCAAGCATATGCCTGGAGTCATATAGAATGCATCCTGTCATGTGATTAGTTCCCATGGTGGATGTATACCATGACTTTCACATGGCTATGGTGACTTGTTCCCCACATATAGGAGAAAGGGACAGGTGCTGTGGATATCCTGATGTACTGATGGGGGGACAGGGGGTGAAACCTACACTGACTCTGTCAGGCATCAAGTATGTTATACCTACAGCATTGCTGATGCAGGTGATCCTGTGATGTTGCAGACATATGTGCAGAACAGTCGATGATTGTCTATAGTGTATATCGACAATGTGGGCTCTAGGTTTGCTGTTCAGGTTCCCAGGAGTGATCCCAATCACTGGGTCACACTAATGAGATATGTCATCACTGCTATGGACACTTTATGTACTGCAGATGTCCACCAGACAGGTGTATGTAGCCTTGCAGAGGATGATGTAGTCCTGTCAGGTATACCTGACTGCAGGCATCTATACAACTGCCCATCCACCACATGTGTGTATGTGTGGATATTGGTGTCAGTCCCTACAGTGGGAATTGGGTCTGTGAAGCTATGTATTCTACCCCCCAGGAGGCTGTATTCCAGGTTGGAGGTGTATGTATGTCTGACCCTAGCAAGATGGGTTTTGTTGGAGATGGTGACTGCAGACGTGACCACATGATGGTTGTTTTGCCACAAAGGATGACAGTGTAGGGATGCTGCAGTGGTAACCTGCATTGTGTCATATCAACTGCAACACACCTTCACCTCATGTGGGGGTGGCCCCTAGCTGCACTGAGGTGTTTGTAATTCCAGTGTTGATGGCTCTCTGGCCATGTGTCTGCTGGCATGGATACATCTTCCAATGTATGTTTGGGTCATTCAAGTCACCCAGGTTCAGGATACAGACCCAAATCAGAATACAGTTGTTGAGGTCCATATAGGCAGGATGGCCTTCTTGGTCACAAGTGTTGGCCGATAGCTAGTTATGATTTGAATAGGTGTGTTGGCAATAGTGAACTGGCCCTGTTGTGTCTCCTGTGCATCTTACTGCCTATACATTGTATACATGTGTGTCATATATACTGTAAGCACATGTCCCATTCCATTTCCGCTCACACTGTCCGGTATGATAGGATGGCAGATCAGGTAAGACTGGGGTGCTCTCTCCAGCTCTGAACCATGTCTGTGTGACTGCACAGATGTCAGCATTTTCCAGGGTTAAGACTGTTTGCATTGATGGCAGAGTCATGTGTAGACATCTAGGGTTTAGCAGCATGACCTTCAATGTGTGCTGTGCTGACAGTTGTATGTCATTAGTGATAACCTCACTGCTTTTCCTAATAAAGGCACTATGGGAGTGGCAAAAACCATTGCCAGACACCTGAAGGTCAGTTGAGACAGCTGGAGGCCATCTGTTGCAGAGCATTGTGGTCTGTTAACCATAGCATCTCAGGCTGGAACCCCATGGAATATCACAGGATAAACAGCCACATGTTAAGGTCAATCATGTCCTGAATGTATTACGGCATCAGTCTTAGTGACAGAGAAATGCTGCATAAGGCTAGGGACATACCTGCCTGGGACACATAATCAGTGTGCTCACTCATGTCTTACTGCATATAGTCCAGGGACATAAATCTGAGGTGAGGCATGTCAACATAGACTGTGACAGAGTCATGACAGTACCTGTTGGTGAGAGACAGAAGTGCGTATGCGATATGGTGCTGTCTGTCACCTGACACACAAGTAATTGTGCCCATCCACATGTACAGCCAGGTGAGAGACACATCACCGTGTCTCACAATGGAGTCTCTTATGTGTAACGTGTGACAAATGTTGACACCTGCACTTTTGCGGGACACAGTTATGCGGCCATGTGTGGTATGTGGCATGTATGGCTGTGGTATTCAAATGAGGCTTTGCCTTGGAGGTCTCCTTTGTTTGTGGATGTGTATGTTGAGGTCTACTGCATGTGTGTTTGTGTGTGTGTGTGTGTGTGTGTGTGTGTGTGTGTGTGTGTGTGTGTGTGTGTGTGTGTGTGTGTGTGTGTGTGTGTTGTGCAGTTGTGGGTGGCGTGTGAGGTGTACTGATTGTGTTAACAACCTGTTTGGGGACAGATATGTGGCCTTGACAGGGAGGGAGCATGGACTGCAGGTGCCTACCATCATTGCATGTCTTGTACAGTAATTTCCCTGATTGTGTTTGTAGATAGTTGTCCATCCATGTACATGAGGCAGGTGCTACACTATGCCAGGACACCCATATCAACCGCACTGGCAGGGGAAACTATTGGGCATTGTTCAGCCATATAGTCCAGAATCTCAGGGAGGAAGGCTAGGGAGATCTGAGGGGTGGGTCTACAGCCCAGGTGTGTAGTACAACAGTAGGAGGCTGACACCATAGCATAACATGTAGAAAGGCTATAAACAAGCAGAAATAGGTGCAACAGGTAAATGCATTTCCACACCTCATAGCACATACAGCAAGTAGCATGAAACATCAGGATCAGGAAGGCAATGCATGATGTAGTGCCACTATGTTGCAGATAGCCACATACTTACTGTGGTGATAGATTGTCGGGTATGATGTGGCAGGTAGTGTTGGATAAAGGTGGGAAATGTGGATGTGCAGGGTCTGTACATAATGGTCTGCAATGTATGCAGTCCTGTGATGTGTTCACCTGTTCATATCTTTCAGGTGGAATGTTTAGACATCACAATCCACCCTTCTCAGAAGCTGAGACTGTTGCAATTATTCATGCCCTGAGACTCCATCACCAGGTGCTGTTGTCAAGGACTCACCATAACCAGCAACAATACACTGCATTATGGGGAGACCTGATAGCAACTGTGAATGATGTGGACCACCGGGACAGGAGCTATGAAGAAGGTCCAAAATTGTGCTACAGTTATCATACATTCTGCATGGCAAAGGGCTGCTGCTGTGGCCAGGCACAGTGCTGACACAGGGTGAGGGCCTGCTATACAACTACCAGTCTCAGCCACAGAAGAGTTCCTGGAAAACCTGGGTTCAGCCACCAGCTTACAGGAAACCATCAGAACATATGTTGTGGAGGTGGGTGGCACAAATTCCACAACCGAAGAGCTTCCAGGTAAGCCTCCAGTGGTCATCACATTAATACTGTAGCATTCATAGTGGCAGCCTCTGCATACCTGTACACATATGTCAGGTCAATCTGCATTTGTGGGTGTGGTTTTGTAATGCACACATCTGCATACATATAGTGAATGCCAGAAATTTGGATAGTATCACAGCTTGTAGTGTATTTGTTGATAAATGCACATATTGTCCTGTACCAATGCCACATGTGTGTGCGCTGACAATACCTCTCTCCCACAAATCCATAGGTACCTCTGGAGTAGCTGGAGACCATCAACCTGTAGCCAGTGAGTGTGGAACTGTCGTCTTATGGCTCACCTATACCCTAGGCATGTTAAGGGCTGCCAGTTTGCCATGGACACGACTGTTAAGCTTAGCCATATTGCAATAAGTGCATGTTCACATGTGGTGGGGTTCACTGCAGTGCACCACATTGAGTATCACAGTACCATATTTGCAGGAGCTGTAACATATTAGCACATAGTTTTGTATACGTCTAGCCAGTCTGCTATACATGGGTGAATTACTGTTGTGTAAATGGGTGCACTGTGTTTTAGGTGAAGGTCCATCACATACTCTAACTTGCCATGTATCTCACAGGTGTATAGTACTAGCAACATTAACTGGACATAGCAGCATTGAATGTTGTTGAGGGCCTATACAGAGTGTGTCTGTTGTGGTCTGATTGTGTGTTGTGCATGGCATCAGTCAGAAAGTGTGGTCTGTATAATGCCTTTGTGGCACCTCACTTGCATGGTGTGTGTGTGTGTGTGTGTGTGTGTGTGTGTGTGTGTGTGTGTGTGTGTGTGTGTGTGTGTGGGTGGATGTGCTGATTAGCAGACATATTGCAGGAATTAATGCTGTCGTACTGTCTTCCCCTCACAGGTGGCCACAATTGGAGTGTATCCTCCTCACCACCTGATAGTGTCTCATCAGACTCTGATGATGATGGTGGCCATTGTGAGGGACATGTGGGGTTGTTGGGGGCTGAATCTGTCCCATTGGTTGACATCCCACTTCCACTCCAATGTCCCTGCACATGGTATGCCCATACGTACCCAGTCAGAGGGTGGTGACATCGAACAGGGGAGTGTGGTGACTATGGCATCTGTCACTGTAGACACTAGCCATAGTCAGAGAGCTGGCGAGGTCCCACACAGGCAGATTGACAGGGGTGCTTGAGGAGGACTGCTGCTCATTCAGCTCCTGTCAGAGGTATCACAGCATGTGTCACCCGAAGCATGTTAAGGTCCATCATGGAGGCACAGGCACATTGTGAATGGTACACCAGACAGATGCTCAGGGTCATGGATACCACACTGCCTGGCATGCATGACTCCCTCCATGGCATTGATAATGCTTATGCCATTTTGTCAGTCCTTAACCGTGCAATGTCTGTGCTTGAACATGTGGTGTGAGTAGGGCATTAGACACATGGATGTAGGTCAGCAACATCAACTGAGAGCCCACGTGGCCATGCACAATCACTCTCCCATCTTGGTAGTACCTCCAAAGGGAGGGAGCTGTCCACATCACAATGTGGCAGACCATGGGCACATGGTCCTGGGTGGTACCATGAGGGACACAGACCCAGCAGACACTGGTCACCATCTGCAAGTAGTACCACATCTTGCACTCGGCATGGTGTTGCGAATGCTACTCCTGGCAGAACCAGTTCCCATGTTTACGGCTGGAGATGGTGAACTGTACATTCTGCCATGTATGGTCCATGGCTGTGCAGCATACCCTTGTGTAGGGCTGGCACATGGATTGACTGTGTGCAGGCATACACTTACACATGGCTGTCACATGCAGGTCACTGACAGATGCAACAGCTCCTTTCCATGACCTAGCTGACCAGCACCCCTCCAGATACACACACATGATGTCAACTGTATGGCTCAGCCTAGGCCTCTGACAACCCCACACCACACCCTGTGCATGTGATGATACCTGTGCCACATCCCTGTTATCCATACCATCAATGCAGGGGCATGGTAATTTGGGTCTGATGCACAGGGTGAATATAGTACAGTTAATGGCAGTTTGTAGTCTATTAGTTTTATGCCCTGTAAGGTACTGTCTCCTGGCAATTGTCATGCGTACACATCAAACTGTATGTACCTTTGTGCCATGATGCTTTATTGCTGTTAGTACTGCTGACTGACTGTTGTTTCACACACCTTATTATGTTTCTGTTCCAGGTGTCTGTGTGTCTAAGTCATGGTGTGCTTCTGCCATTAAAGAAGAGATGTCGGAGTGGCAACACAGAGACTTTTTCATTGCCAGGGTACGGTTTTATATGTGCATGTTTACCTAGGTGTGTATGCATGGAACAGTGTGTCAGGGACAATGGGGACAGATAGCATAACCTTGAATGCATTCCTCATGACATAGCATGCTACTCTTGCTACATGTCACCTGGGAGTTCTATAGGATCACAGGTTCATAGGTACCTTCATAGGTACAGAGGAGGTTACTAGAGTACTGGCCCTGGGTGTCTTACAAGCTTTGCCATTACTTTATCTCCAACAGAATCATCAATCCACACATGTTGCCCCTGGTATTGCTGGATATAGGTTGGACCCATGGGACAGATGTTTTCCTTTCCCATCCACTCAACCTTGATGCAGTTGATGAGGGTCTGTCTGGTAATGTATTTGACATGTTTGGGGAGTGCTTTCCTGAGACAGGGCAGCCTCTAGGAGACAAACCTGTCTCTCCAGCAGGTTTATTTTTGCTGTCTCATACGTGATTCACAACTGTCATGCTGGTAATGTGCATAGAGTTATACTCACATATACGGGGCAGCTGTTGAAGGACTGAGCACAACATTGCCATCTAGACATGCCACAGCCCACCTGTGGACAACCTGCCTGATATCAAGTGCGGCAGTACTGATTCAAGGCTGTCTGCATGGAACAGGTGTTGAAAGCCATGGATAACCTTTGTGGGTGTTAACACAGCCTTTCCAGTTGGTGCAGATGTCTGCATAGGTACATACCAGACTGGCAATGGTGATAATGTAGTGTTGTACTAACTGAGGACTATACAGAGGTAATGCCTACATTTTGTCTGGATGCCACCCCTTTACCTATGTGATGAACCACGTCCAAGCCTTTCCTGACCACTGACACTACTTGATGGCTGTATGCAACAGTGTTATCAACCTGAGTAGTCAGGTCTGTCAATGCAGTTTGTGTGTTTATGGGGTTGCCGTTCATGTGGAAAATAGTGGGTCCATGTCCTCACCACATGGTATGATGGTACTGTTTTCTGCATTCAGTTGGAGGCCAGGACCTGGGCACCTTTCCATACCCACTGTATGATGCCATTGCAGTGTGTTAATATCAGTTTGTGGGTCACTGACAGTCACACTATTTACAGTTGCCACAGCCTTAGGCAGTACTTATATGTGTGGGAGGTGGCAATTAGCATTCATGTCTAGATACATGTGGGCCATTGGAGGCAGCAGCTACTCACAGGGCCTACACATGTCTACATATTGCACACACATAGGCAACACAGAGTAGGGTTGCTACCTTATCAAATGTGGAATGTGGGATGGGTCTTGTAGTATCATGACAGTTGGCAGGACATACCATAACCCACGGCAAGTGCAACAGGTAGGACTTCCCTTGGTTTGCCAAGATGACAGCTTCTTTGTGTCACATTACCATAGGTTCAGCTATTTCTCATAATATTAAGGGGCTTCTGATGTGAAATAACTGCTTTATGCAAGTAGTAGACAACATTAGGAAATATTTGTTGTCCTACACCCTGAGGACCTCTGTATTGTTTGTGTTGTTATCATAGTTCACACCTGGCTAAACATGAACTGCAACCTACAGGGTGGGACAGGTAGTGGCCATACCTCTTACCTCTACAGATTTCTGCAGAATGTCCTGATGTTTGCCACATATTTTCATTTCATTTGACATAATATTGTGGTTTTCTGGTAAAGTAGTGTGAAATCATTAAAGACTGACGATACACAATTGTTTGTTTGTTTGTGTCTTTCGGCTTTTCCCGGTTAGGGGTTGCCACAGCGGAACGCCGGTCCACTAATGATTGGCAGTTGATTTTTACGTACTGGCTTGCCAGGCCTGATGCACAAACATCAACGAAGGTACGCCCATTCACGCATGTCTCCACGCAGAAGATGCTCTAGCTGAGAATCGAACCGGACAGCGTCTTACTGTGAGGTGACAACGCTACTGCAGCACCACCACCAAGAGCTATTTTCCTGTCAGACTTCATACCCTTCAGAAAATGCATACAAATGCACGACATATTATACTATCTACTTTGTGTGTTTGTCAGGGCAATATTTAATGACTGTCCCTAATATTTGGGCTTTGTCCCACTTTTCTGTATGGCTTTCCCAAGATGTCTTTTTCTAAGGAGTTGAGAGGTATGTTTTTTGTCCCTAACACAGGAACAATGCTGTAAGGGGATATATATATATATATACACACACACACCACACACACACACACACACACACACACACACACACACACACACACACACACACACACACACACACACACACACACACACACACACACACACACACACACACACACACACACACACACACACACACACACACTCATGAACTACTCTTATTGGTAGTAGAACCCCTACCTGGCTAGTTTTACACAAGATAGTGCAATATACATAGTTCATTAACCATGGAGCTTATACAGTTTTGCAGTGTCTGCCACTACTATTCAGGTGGATGACATCTGCAGGTACTGTAGGGATTGCCACTGGGGGGTTAACAGGCCCTTAAAATGGTATAACAGTGTCACACACACACACTGCTACTAGGGGGCATGCATTTCAACACACATGCACAGAGAGTTGCCAGTTTTGGGATTGCAACACCTGTCTATCCAGTTATGTACACTATAGCCCGCTGTACATATTGCATGTGCCACAGTGCTATTGTGTTTGAAAATGTGTAACTCAGCATGTAAGGTAGATGATCTCTCTAGGCCATGAATAGGTTGATGATGGTGGAGTTAACAGGGTGGCACAGGCACACAAAATGGTATAAGCATTGCATACTCACACAGGTAAGACAGCCACACTGCTACAGGGGATATGCATATACAGACACATACACTCACACAGTTGCCAGTATTGAGATTAGAACCCCTACCTATCTAGTTGAATGTACTATAGTGCTATGTCCTTAATGCATGTGCCACGGAGCTTATATGCCTGGGCCATACCTCTCAACCTCTTAGAACAATAAATGTGGACAAAGCCTTCAATAATGGAGGATATAGGCCCAAAAATAGGGACAGTTTTTACATATCGCTCTTTCACACTTCGATAACTGATAGAGAGACAGGTTTCGTATTAGCATTACTATTGTGAAGGGTATGAAGTCTGACACTCAGATGTCGGTCATTATTTCCTGACTTCAACTCTTTATGATTTGCCAATGATTTACCAGGAAACCACAATTTTATGAGACACAGACCAAATATATGAGACAAACATCTGGACATTCTGCAAAACTCTAAACAGTTGAGAGGTATGTCCTGCAGAGTGTCAGACAGTGCATCTAAGGTGGATGATATCAACAGGGCCTGTAAATTAGTGCAATGGGGGAGTCAGCAGGATGGAACAGGACTCAAAATGGTATAACCAACCCGCACACCCACAGTTGGCAGCATAGAGATTAGAACCCCTAACTATCTAGTCATATGTGCTATAGTGCTAAGTACTTATCGCATGTGCCAGGGAGCTTATATACCTAGAAAGTATCCAATGCTGTATCTAAGGTGGATGACATCAACAAGCCTTGTAAAGTGATGCAATGGGGGAGTCAGTAGGGTGGAACAGACCTCAAAATGGTATAACAACCCCCCACAGACATACACAGAGGACAGCCACAGGGGATATGCTTCACATACAGTTGACAATATTGAGATTAGAACCCCTACCTATCTAGTTGTATGTACTATAGTGCTACATACTTACCGTGTGCACCATGGAGCTTATATGCTTGGAGATTGTCCAATGCTGTATCTAAGGTGAATGACATCAACAGGCCCTGTAAAGTAATGCAATGCAGGGAGTTAGCAGGGTGGAACAGGGCTCAAAATGCTATAACCATCTTACACACCTACAGAGGATATGCTTCACACACAGTTGGAAGTACTATAGTGTTATGCACTTATTACGTTCACCACAGAGCTTATATGCCAGGGGAGTGTCCAATGGTGCATCAAAGGTGGATGACATCAGCAGGCCCTGTAAAGTAAGGCAATGGAAGGTTAACAGGGTGGAACAGGCCTCAAATGGATTGGCATTGCACTATATAAAGCCACAAGGGGAATATACTTACACACACACTCAGTTGACTCTGTTGGGAATTGAGCCACTATATGTACTTTTCACATGCACCACAGGAGTTACACATTGAGAGAGTGTCTTCCATTGTTGTTGGGGTGGATAACATCAGTAGCTGCTAACAGGGGCACCACTGTTGTGAAGGACAGTACGCACAGGGCCAAAATATGGGTGGCCATTACACAGACATAGGCCTGTTGGGTGTGTGTATTCTGCTGTACGTGTAATACATACAGAATCACACACACACACACACACACACACACACACACACACACACACACACACACACACACACACACACACACACACACACACACACACACATGGCAACTGATGTGAGATTACAGCCCCTCCCTATCTACTATTACAAAATGGACCTCACCATAGTAATCGCACATGCTACTGTTTAAAATTGGTGTACATGTGGATGCTGCAGTACATCACTGTATGCCTTTCAGGGTCTCTCTGTCTCTGTCTCTCTCTCTCTCTCTCTCTCTCTCTCTCTATGTCTCTCTCTCTCTCTCCCCCTGTCTCTGCCTGTCTGTAAATTATATATTTGTATATGTTATCTATATATCTGTATGTATGTCACACTCAACAGATCCAGATAAATCTTATATGTACCACATACGGATAGATGGGGTAAACATGTTCAAACTTGGGATGAAAGTAGCTAAGTGTAGGAGCATGCCCAGTATGGCCATCAATAGTAAGAGTGGGACTCCAGTCCAGACCTACATGTACTCCAATCCACGATTTTGTGTGCTACAGTCAATTAGCTGATGAACCTGTGTAAACAGTCCATCAGCTCACTGATATACTGACTGAGGGATCTCTTGGCTGTGTGCTATCCTTATTAACTGAGTTATATCTGGGGGGGTACAGAGTGTATTGGACTGAGCAGAGTTTTGCATAATATGTGAGGTACATTTTGCACAGCACTGTGATGTCCTGGTATGTCAGTGGCAGATCAGTAGAGATTAATGTGGGTATCCACTGACAGACATTTGTCTACTGATTCCATACATGGCAGGGAACCCATGTTACTGCAAAAAGTGTTCTAGTCTGCACATTCTACGTTTTTGTGGCCAGTGGTTCCCCTTTCCCTTATATGTGGCCCTTTGTCCTGCTCTGCTCCAGTCGCAGGCTTTGTCCACAGTTGCTGCTCTTTTGTAGTTGTAGTTGTGGTGTGACTGGGGTAGAAGTCATAACATCACACACAGAGTTATGGACTGAACACCCCTGACTGTACCTGTTTAGCAGGTTGGCCAGCATTGTGTCCCATGCATCTGCTCTGGTCCTCAGACAGTTTTTGTTGCACTGTTCTTCTAAGGCTACATGTTGGCCATACCTCTCAAACTCTTATAGATAGACATATTGACAGGGCCAAATATCACTGTCAGACACAGGCCCAGACATGGGAACAGCATCTTAATATTGCTCTTCCAAATGTAGACATTTGGTAGACTGGTTTTGTATTAGCTTGCATTTTCTTATGGGTATGAAATCTGCATCTCAACCATCTGTCATTGATGTTTTCATGTCAACCTGTATTGTTTTGTCAATAGTTTGCCAGACAAATGCAATATTATGACAAACAGAACAGGTATATGAAGCATATGTGTGGACATTCTGAGAAACCCTTACATTTGTGGGGTATGGATGGTGGCAACTGGCTTGTTGTGAGTACTGACACAGTTACATGGCAACCCTTGTATCCTGCTGCTAGACTGACTTGTCACAACCTGATATTATACTAGCCACAACTAGGTTACTAAGAGATGTGTATTGTCCATATCTGTGGCTCCCTGTCCCTCCATTGTCCAGCTTTCCTGCAGTAACAAATAATGACTTCTGGACAGCCTGTAGAACACCTACCATATGTGCAGTTGACATGCAGAATAGTAGGCACAGCCAGTTTTGAACCATGGACCCTGTCATCCACAGTAATGTACTTAACCCAGTGAGCCACAACAGCCGCCAGTCAATGCTATCTACATCTTGACAGTATTAACCACACAAATACATAGCACATTGACCTCTGCATTTTGTGTAAATGGAACATGTTAACAAGTTGATTGGGACAGCCCTAGAAATGTGTGACCTGCTGCTATTACCTTGCAAACATATCTGTTATTGCAGTTCTATGGAAGAAGGGTGTGTGTTTGTGTGTGGGGGGGGGGGGGTTAGGGGAACATACTTCACAACTGTACAGATTTTCACAGAATGTTCAGATGTTTGCCTCACAGTTTGGGTCTATATCTCATAACATTGTAGCTGTGTGGAAAATTACTGGCAAATCATTAAAGTTAAAAAGTAATGACAGACTTTTGAATTTCAGACTTCTAACTCTTCAGAGAATTCATGCTACTGCAACACCTGTTAATCTATCAACTTTCTATGTTTGTAAGAGCAATATTTAACAATTCTTCATGTTTTGGGCCTTTGGCTCACATTTCTTTATGGCTTTGTACAGTTTTCTTGCTCTAAGAGGTTGAGAGGTATGTATGGGACTCCAACATTGACATCCATGCATCTGTCCTATGACCCTCATATAGTGCAGTGGGTTTTGGTGGCTTGGGGCCTACTGCATATTCTGGGGCAGCCAGTACTTGGCAGACAGTTCCTGTTGTCCAACATAGCTGTCCATTGTCTGCTGCTATCCTGGTAGCCCACTCCTTCCCTTGCATACATGCAGCAATACCATGCATATGCTACCACAGTCTACTACCCCATTCATTTGTTGTTAAGAAGAGTGACTTACCTTGTGCCTGCAGCAGTTGAGAGGACAGTGCTTCAGGGCTGACCCTGTTGGATGCATGCAGTACACAGCCTTTGTATGGTAAGTTATAGGTAGTGTGATATGGCTGGCATCCATTTTACTGTGTGCATGTGAGTCAGAGAGAGGTGTCAGTCCCTGGATCCCTAGGTTGTCAGTGTATGTGCTATACATTGTCTCTTTGCCAAGGCCAGGGTGTACTGGGTATGCCTACATCTGCCAACAATGACAGGCTCAGGGGTTCCTCCTCCAAGTCTCCCTATGCCTGTGAGAACTTTGGCAATGGTGGTGGGCTGTGTCTCCCTTCCCTGTGATGTTCCTGTCACAGCTGTTTCCTCAGGATCATATTGTGTAGCGTGGCAGATACTATGAACATGTGTGCACATGTGGCAGGAGATTATTGCAGGGCTCCACCAGATATGTCAGGACAGCATAACCATGACTTGAGCAGCTCAAACACATGCTCTATGATGTTCTTAGTTTGTGCGTGTGCCTCATTATGGTGTTCTTCAGTTGGTGTGTGTGCATTTCTTATGGGTGTCATCATCCATGGTTCCAGTGCCTAGCCAGCATCCCCCAGTAGATAGGCATATGGGATGTCCCCCATGGCAAATGTCTGGTACAGCTGTGATGCATGCCAGATGTGAACATTGATGATAATGCCCTGGGCATTGCACACAACCTGGCAGTTGATGGAGTGATACTCTTTGCAGTTGATGTAGATGCTACCCTCCTCACCGAGTGGTGCTTTGATGTGCACGTGAGTGCAGTCTATGGCACACAGTACCTCTTGGTAGCATGCTACATGATGGAAGTGACACATATTGCTGGTACTCTCCTCAGGGGTGTTGGGTAAATAAATGTGCTCATTGGCATGTGTTAGCATGACATACAGGAACTGTTGGAATACCCTGGATGCAGATGCCTGTGAGACCCCCATGATGTTCCCAGTAGGTCTTTGGAAAGTACCTGTAGCTAGTATTCTTAAGGCTACACATACTTTGTTTCCACTGGGATGGGTTCCTCTCTGTTGGCTCTGGGTCTGAGGTGAGGGCGGCAGAGCTAGGTGAGTTACTGTAGTATGTCTTGTTCCACCCTGTAGTGCTCTACTATCTCCAGCTCATATAGCCCCTGAAAGTTTACCCTCGGCCTGAACACTCATCTTCTCCTCCTCAATCTGGGCCTATTGTCAGCATCATCATCATCACTAACCTCAGCCTGTAGAGCATACAGATGCAGAAAAGCAGCAGCCGCTCCTATCATTTTGTCAGTTAAAATAACCAAGTGTGTGCTGCAATGGTGCAGAGTATTTGGGAAAAATCAGATTGAAGAGTGTATTTATACTTTATACTGGTATGCTGAGAAAGCAGCCTGTGTGATTGACTGACTATGATACATTCCACCTGCCAGCTATATTATTGAGTGGTTTGAATGGGCCAGTGTCAGTGGAACAGAGCTTATCAGTCTGTTATACTTGATTTACTTGCTCAGGCTATTTCCTTTTAGTTCTTTTTCTTCAATTTCTTCAGCTGCTAAGCTCAGCAGTGCTCCGCTCAAACCTGTGGAACTAGTGTAAACATTAATCAGCAGTTTAGACCCTCCCCTGTACACTGGCATGCTCAGCTTTTCTTTAACCAGCTAAAATATGTGCTGCAGGGCTAAGTATAGCTTTCTGGACAGAGCACATGAAGTCAATCCTCTGAAGTACAAATTCAGATTACCAGAAATTACTTATGTAGGTCATTTATTTACCAGTACAGGCTTATGACCAGATCCTTCTAAGCAAGCAGCCATTCTTGAGATGCCAGCTCCAGACAATGCCCAAGCCCTACAGAGTTTTCTTGGTATGGTTAAGTATTTGGGCAAATTTATCCCTGACTTTAGTGAGTTATCAGCACCTTTAAGAGAGCTGACACACAAAAATGTTGCCTAGTCATGGTTAGGACAACACCAGAGAGCGTTTGATAACCTCAAACAGCAAATTGCCAACCCGCCTACATTAAGATACTATGATGTCCATAAACCAGTAGTTCTTTCCTGCGATGCTTCAAAGTATGGTCTAGGTGCAGTTATTCTTCAAGGGGGTATACCTGTTGCTTGTACATTTAAAACTCTTACCCAAACTAAGAATCAGTACGCTCAACTTGAGAAGGAACTTTTGGCAATTGTGTTTGCATGTTTGAAGTTCTATGATTGCATTTATGGCCCAGCTATCCAGTCAGAAACTGACCATCAACCTCTCGTCATTATTTTAAAGAAGCCTATGCATTCTGCTCCAGCAAGACTACAAAGAATGATTGCTAAACTGCAAAAGAATGATTTCAAAATTGTCTGTACAAAAAGTTAATTTCTTTATCTGGCTGATACCTTATCCAGATCACCGAGAAATATTACTGAACAGCTTGATGCAGAGAATTTTGACTGATGTCATGGAAGTGCATAATTTTTCTACTATCAGACTTGAGACGAGAAATCATACAAAGACTGATCCAATTTTCAAAAAAACTCAACCACTTTATCAATGTAGGATGGCCGTCAAAGCAATCCTGTGTACCGCCAGAAGTACAGCCTTACTTTCCATATAGAGATGAGATGTTGATGGAAGATGATATCATTTTCTAAGGTCCAAAAGTTATTGTGCCTACTTCCTTACAACATGAATACATTCAGATTTTGCATTGTGGTCACCCAAGTTCCAATTCTACCAAAAAAAGGCCAAAAGGACTAGTATTTTGGTTTTCTATATCGAAATACATTGATAAAGTGTTTTCTTCTTGTTTAGTGTGCAACAGTACTAAGCCACATTTGCAAAAAGAGCCACTTCATCTAAGCCAAATTCCTGAACTACCTTGTAACAGTAGCAACTGACATATTTGAGTGGAACAATCAGCATTACTTAGTGTTGGTATACTCTTACTCAAAGTGGTTTAAGATCGAATTGAAACCTAACCTAATGTCCAGTGCTGTTATTACTAAGATAAAACACCATTTCTCAGTCCATGATAGTCCACACAAATTTATTTCTGACAACGGTTCTCAGTTTAATAGTTAACCGTTTCAGAGATTTGCAAGAGTGGGACTTTATTCATGTTACTAGTAGTCCTGAATACCCACAGTCAAACGGCCTTGCTGAACATGCAGTACAGACTGCAAAGCAATTAGTAGAAGTCAAAGTATGAAAATACTGATATCTTCTTGAATTTATTTAATCTCAGAAATATACCCTGTGAGAACCTACTTGTCTCACCTGCTCAGAGATTTTTATCTAGGCAAACCAGAACAACCTTGCCTATCAGTTCTAGTTTGTTGGTGTCTAATGCTAAAAACAATGGAGCAATCAAAGGCCAACTTTTTTAGATGTGTTCTTCTCAGAAGTTCAGCTATGATAAAATGAGCAGATTTCTTCATCTGTTAAAAGAAGGAGAGACAGTGAGGATGAAAAATGGTGAAAGGCTTTGATCGAATAGGTCAAATGAGAGGTATATGTGCTGAGCTGAGATCCTACTTTGTAGAATCTGAGGATATAGAATACAAGAGAAACTACAGACATCTTCTTCCTGTATCAGAAATAATATTGTAGCATCATGCCTGTGATACAGATTCTAGATCTCAGAGCAACCCCGGCAATGTTCATACCGAAGAACATGTCTCAATATCTAGGTGCAACTGACAGCTGGCAAGACACCCATCCAAGTTATAGCTAGCTATAGACTCCATGACACAGGACACCCATTCCTCTTACCTACTTGACTCTATCAAGGTACCCTCAACACCCTGATCCTTGGTGACTTCAACTACCCCACCATAGACTGGGTGAACTATTCTGGTAGTAATGCACTCTCTCAACGATTCCTTGACCTCATCAATTCTAATGTACTAGACCAGCTTGGCTCACCTCCCAGAAGTGGAGATAACATTCTGGACTTGGTTCTTACCAACATGGGTGGCCGATGCACCACTCCCATAGTGTGTTCTTCCCTGGTGAGATCAGATCATCGGACTGTCTCATTCGTAGTTTCTCTCCCACCCAACCCCCCCCCCCCCAACCATAATCAAGCTAAAAAACTTCTCAAAAGCTGACTACAACCTCCTAAGGGACAGTATCTGTGACTTCACATCACCGCCACCCACAGAGGATGCAGACAACTATGCTGAACAATATACCAATGCAGTATACAAGCATCTGTACAACTGCATGGACTCAGCCATACCCAATAGAACTAAAACCAGCTCCTCAAGGAAACACAAACCTGTTTGGTGGACATTCTCTATCAACAGGCTTTACATTAAAAAGAAGAAACTGTTGTCCAAGGGTAAAAGGGAACAAATTCCAAATTGGAAAAACTCCCTCCTTAGCCTCAACAAGCAAATTGGATCACTAGTGAAAACCTCCAAGGCCAATTATGAATTGAAACTAGCTTCCATAACAAAGAGAAACCATAAAGTCTTCTTCGCTTACATCAGGAACCTCTGTGTTAAAACCCAGGTTTGTTCTGAATTAGTACTTAACAGTATCACTTACACTGATCCTGTTGACTTAGCCAACCTGATGGTGGATAGATTCAGTGCAAACTTCACCCCCTGTCCCCCAAAAGCCCTTTTGACATCCCTGATACTTGTCCCGCACCTCAAATCTTCATAGCTCAAGTGTTACAGACCCTATCCAAGGCAAAGAACACAGCTTCCATGGGACCTGATGGTATCCCAGGATGTATTCTGCACCATCACCAGCAAGAACTGGCTTTGCCATTTAGCACCCTGCTCAACAACAGCCTAAGTACTGGCTTCATTCTGGCAAAGTGGAGAACTGCCATTGTCATCTTCTTGCAGAAAGGTGGTGTCACTAACGACCCTGGAAACTATCGCCCCATTAGTTTGACAAGTCTGATCTATAAATCCATGGAGCGTATTATTACAGATCTCATAAACAAGGACATAGGCAATCTCCAAGCACTTGACCCCACCCAGTTCAGATTCATCTAGGGCACATCTTGCCTGTTGAACCTGGTTGATGTCTTTGAGACTGTCACCAAGGCCCTGGATGAGGGAAAGTAGTACATACAGCTTACCTTGACTTGGCCGAGGCCTTTGACACAAACCCCCACTGAGGCATCATACAAAAGCTAATACAACTTTGCATAAATCCCTATCTCATCAGGTGGGTGGCCAACTAGCTCACCGACAGGACCATCAAAGTCAAAATAGGCACCTCCATCTCCAATAGCAAACCTGTCACTAGTGGAGTTCCCCAGGGATCTGTCCTGGGACCCCTGCGCTTTGGCATCTATTTCTTAGAGGTCCAGGTAAAGACAAAAGGCCTGTGACTGACCAAGTTTGCAGACAACTGTAAGTTGCATGCTGTCATTGACTCCCCACATGATGTTATCATACTGCAAGAGGGTCTCACAGCAACTAATGACTGGTGCCAAAGGCATGGCTTCAAGCTAAATGCAAAAAAATGTATCATAATACCATTCAGCAAAAACATGATCTCTATTGATTATCAACAGCAACCCCCTTAGCACACAACCTGTGGTGAGAGATCTGGGCACTCAGGTTAATAACAATCTCACATTCGACTGTCATGTAGCGGCAGTGGTCAGAAAATACTTTTACTTGGTTCATCTCATAAGTAAAGGGATTGCATCCAGAAAAAAAAAGGAGGTTATTACCTTTCTATATTCATCCGTCATTAGTGGAAGCTAGGTTAAGAAGGCAGGTGATGATTAGTGATCAGCAGTATGGTTTCATGCCAGGAAAGAGCACTACAGATGCAATGTTTGCTCTGAGAGTATTGATGGAGAAGTACGGAGAAGGTCAGAAGGAGTTGCATTGTGTCTTTGTGGATTTAAAGAAAGCATATGACAGGGTGCCTAGAGAGGAGTTGTGGTATTGTATGAGGAAGTTGGAAGTGTCAGAGAAGTATTTAAGAGTGGTACAGGATATGTACGAGGGTAATGTGACAGTGGTGAGGTCTGCGGTGGGAGAGATGGATGCATTTAAGGTGGAGATGGGATTACATCAAGGATCAGCTCTGAGTCCTTTCTTATTTGCAATGATGATGGACAGGTTGACAGACGAGATCAGACAGGTGTTCCCGTGGACTATGATGTTTGCAGATGACATTGTGATCTGTAGTGAGAGAAGGGAACAGGTAGAGGAGACTCTGGTGAGGTGGAGCTATGCTCTAGAGAGAAGAGGAATGAAGGTCAGCAGGACTAAGACAGAATATATGTGTGTGAATGAGAGGGAGGATAGAGGAATGGTGAGGATGCAGGGAGCAGAGGTGGTGAAGGTGAATGAGTTTAAATACTCGGGATCAACAGTTCAGAGTAATGATGAGTGTGGAAGAGAGGTGAAGAAGAGAGTACAGGCAGGACGGAGTGGGTGGAGAAGAGTGTCAGGAGTGATTTGTGACAGAAGAGTACTAGTAAGAGTGAAAGGGAAGATCTACAAGAGGGTAATGTATGTTATATGGGTTGGAGAAAGTGGCATCGACAAAAAGGCAGGAGTCAAAGCTTGATGTGGCAGAGTTGAAGATGTTAAGACTTGCACTGGGTGTGATGAGGATGGACAGGAATAGGAATAAGTATATTAGAGGGTCAGCCCAGGTTGGAAGGTTTGGAGACAAAGCCAGAGGCAAGATTACATTGGTTTGGACATGTGCTGAGGAGGGATGCAGAGTATATTGGGAAAAAGATGCTAAGGATGAAGCTGCCAGGTAACAGGAAAAGAGGAAGGCCTAAGGTACGGTTTATGGATGTGGTGAGAGAGGGCATGCAGGTGGTTGGTGTGACAGAGCAAGATGCAGAGAACAGGAAGAAATGGAAACAGTTGATCCGCTGTGGCGACCTTTAATGGGAGCAGCTGAAAGAAGAAGATTAGACCAATAATTGAGTATAATGCCCTGCTTGAGATGTACCTCTCCAGACATCTGTACCAACTGGAAAGGTCACTGAAATTCCTCGCAAATAGAATCCATGGACTCTAACACCTCCCCTATGCTGACAGGCTCAAATCACTATCACTCTACTCGGTATCATACAGATTGCTCAGGGGTAATCTATGTCTCATTTAGAAGGCAATCTCAGACCCTGCCCTACTAGAGATGCACCATATCCGTAAGTCTAGCTCCTCATGCACTACACGCTCAGAAGGCCTGAATCTATTATGTAACATTAACAAAAATTGCTGGAGAGACATGTTTGTCTCACAGAGGCTGCTCCGTCTCTAGAATAGACTTCCCATACATATCAAACAGAGAACCTCATTGACCCTCTTCAAGAGCAACCTTGATGAGTGGTTGGGAAACCACAAATCTGTCCCAGGGGTTCCACCTGTGTACCTCATTGACAGGGGCAACAGGTGCTAAATGAGGTTTCTTTTTGGGGAGAAACTCTTGGCTAGGCTTGGAAGGGCCCCAGGGCCATTAGCCTACTAACCTCCTATGATTCTATGATCCTATGATGATGTCCCAGTTGTCCCCAAAGTTGAAGACAGTCCCCATTGTTAGATACAATTCTGACTTTTATGTTACACAATCAGGTCGTATTTCCAGACCTAGTGTAAAATACACAGCAACCTGGACATGATTGTTTTATATGTGTCTAATTTTGTATGATTGCATGCCAAATAATTAGTTCTGCATAACTGCATGTCCAAAGATCATTTCTGTAAATTGCATATCATTGAATACTCTCATTTCATATATGGATCAGTTCTCAAAGAGGGAGGATGTAGATCAAACCATGTATATGTACCTTTAAGAAGCATTTCCAGATGTAAGCACTGCATATAAATAGCGAGCACATGCAGGCAGAAGTGCCATTTTGAGAGAACAGTTAGAGTGTTAACATGTATGAGTGTGGTAGTCAGTCTGTCTAAGTTTATTTAAGTTAAGTTACAAAGCCTCATTCCTGATTTGCTTGTGTGTAATAAAGCTGCTTGAACTGAACCCATAAATGTTTGTCTGTTTTATCCTGACCAGATGAGCAACACTTACCTCCAGGAAATCTACTTATCTTCCTATTTTCTAATGCTCACCCCAATATTAATGCAAAACTTTCCACACCCCTTACCTCTGCCCTGAAGGTGGTTATCACTGTTGACCTTCTCTTGTGGAATCAGGATCTCTCCTGATATTAGTAATTTTCTATAATCTTGACTAATGGTTCCATGTTTTATTCACCCATTATTTGTACTTTTAGCTTATTTAATAGTAACCAGTTTATCCTTTGTACCTTGTCCTCCTGTCCCCTTGTGTCATTTTATTTTAAAACCTATTTATACTTGACAATTTTATAATTTTTTTCTTCCTGTGTTATTTCTTCCCATTTTAATTCTACCAGAAATGCAGATGAGAAATACTTTTAACATGGCTTCTTCTTAATTTGCATTCTTTACTCTTGTCTCAAATTGTATTCATCTTTGTCTTCATTTATTGTTTTCTCCCCATTGCATTATTGCTTTTTTCCCCTCTGTCTCGGTCCTTCTCAATTCTACAGTTACCTTTCGCCTTCATCTTTCTTATTGTTCTCTATTGGGATTCTTCTTCCTTTCTATTATCTTTTGGTCCTATGTCTCTTGTCATCTTCTACACTAGACATATTTCCTTCTCCCTAATACATGTCATTCCTTTTACATTTTAATGCCTTTTTAATACATTTTTTCCTAAATACCCCCTTTTACAGGTTCCCACATTTCCTCAACAATTTTGTCCACTCCCATCCTTTCATATATTTGTTCATCCACATTCATGCTTTTTCAGATTTCATCTCTTTGTACTATAGCAATTCCACTTTCATTACATTTGTTCCCTCACTAGATTGTCCTTGCATCCCTGGCATTATGGCACAAGTTGAACCTATGTAACATAAATGTTGAAAATTAAAAGATTCAAGATACAGAGATATCTGTGTTTGATACTAATAAAGTAAGTACTGAACATTTTTACTTCTGCTTGTGATTCTAATGATTCATATCATACAGAAGAGTATAACACCAATTTGTGGTTAAAGTAGCAACATGATGAGTTATAATGCAATATATTCATGAATGATGGAGTTGGGTCATGAGAGGGAAGGCTACATGAGGAAACAGAATGATACATAAGGTTGGAGCAACAGTGGAAGGACACAGACGTACAGAGAATGGACAATTGGTGATGGGAAAGGTGATTTTTTTTTGGACCATGCATAAATGCATATCTTCTTTTGAATTCACCTTACGGTTTTAAGACCATTCAAACTGTTGTCTTTATAATCCACCAATGTCTGAAGCCATCAACTACAGCCTTTGACTTTGCATATTTCAAATGTCAAATTATGATGAAAAAAATGCTACAGTAGAGTATTGCAAGCTGCTTTACACGTGTATGCAGAGCCATGCTAATGATTGTGTGATTGATAATGACAGCATCATCAGCCATTCTTATCCACAAACAGCCTCCATTACCATTAATTATAACTCCATCATTGACCAAATAACTCAGATATCTAATTATGGTGCAAATAAAGAAGTAAATAATAATTATAGATGCAATCATGTATTTCAGGTCTGTTTCACATAAACATAAAGTAGCCCAAGTATTCTAAGACTTCCAACTTATTACATACAAATGCACACTAGACCTGCACAGCCATACGGTTTAAACTGATCAAATATCAATAGAGTAAGGTATTTTTATCCACAGACAACATCACCCACACAGCAATTATAACTACTTTGCAGTGTATACCTCATCTGATTTGAATAAATATAATCTTTCTCAACTTCTTAGAGCAAGAAGCAGGACAAAGCCAAAAAACTATAGAGGACAAAGGTCCATAATCAAGGACAGACTTCAAATACTGCTCTTATATACTTAGAAAGTCACTAGAAAACAGATCATAATAACTGGGATTATAACCAGGTTATTATTGCTCTCAATATGGATGCCATGTAATATTGGCATCCATGTTGAGAACAAAGGAAGAAGGTTATGACCAATCATAATTCTTTGTAGTGCATGGAGTTATCTTTATCACTTACTATCAGATACAGAAAAAAAACATGTAGATGTGTGAAGTGTTTTACTGAAGCATTTGAAAGCTGGTAAAATACTTCATGACTGCAGAATAGTTAGGCAAAGATACAGTGCCACTATGTAGAACTAATAATTTGCAAAGCTGTTCAATACTTAGTTCTGCACAACTTTTCTTTATAAGTGTGGCAAAGCAAAGTACCTAAAAGATTTTAAAAGATGTTTTGTCTTCTGTCACAATACTTTGCCAGCTGGCACGGTCTACTGTTAGCCCTTAGGGCAAGATCCAACCTTAACAGCTCTGAGGTGCCCTTCATAAGCTTTTAAGTACCCCTAAACATTTTTATGATTGGCATGGTAAGTCAATAAACCCTACATGGAGAGATTCTCCATGTAGGAATAGTGTTGCAGCCCGAACATAGAATATGACCACCAAGCAATCCAGGAAACAGGGCTTGGGGGGTGCATGAGTGTGTGGACACCGTGCAAACACAGAGGTGTTCCCAGAATGCAAATCACCTTAGCTGATGGTGAAAATCATGCAAATGAGGTAATTGTCTGATTCAGCAAGCAGAAAGTCAACTGTGTAGGTGCCTTGTCTGCAGGAAAAATGTACACAGTTACAAACCGCGTACTGGACTATAAAATTTCAACAGGGGCTGTAACAGCCCAAATAAAAGCTGCATATGTGAAAGTAGCCATGCAAATGGCCAACTCTATGGCCACTGACATGAAAAAGTTATGCAATATATGAAAAATTAATCTTTTTTTTAATACATATGCCACATTTAAGTGACACGCAGCAGCATGCAAACATGCTATTTAAAAAAAAATAAAATGTGTAAAATATGAACTATAAAGGTATGCAAAGTTATTGCATTATAGTAGCCAGCATGCAGAGTCATACAATGGCAGGTTATAGTGGTAGCTATGGACATAGGCCCTGATGTAGTGCTTTATCCAGGGTATATGCAATTAGGTGCATGTAAATGAGCCAGGGTTACTGAATTGCAAAAAGGACCATCGTGTCCATAGGTACTAACTGTGGTAGGGCTAGAACTGTGTTGGTGTAGGTGGAACAGATAGGTACTATCAAAAGGGGCAGGTGTCATGGCATGTAAAAGTGGATTGGAGTTTAGCGCCACCTGTTTGCACTCAGCTAAGCACAGCTAAGTCAGTGGGTGTATCTGAGGCTGGATCTGTCCAGAACTTTCCTGAGGTTTCTGTCATGCTCTGCTTTACCATTGCCTCCAACTAGTAAACCATCAACTGTTATTGCACATGGGTTAGCCTGACAATATTTGCTCAATTGCACACTGAAAGACTTCACTGGCAGAATTTATTCCAAAAGGCATTCTGAGGAATCTGTATCTACCAAATGGGGTACTGAATGTAGTCAGTAGTGAAGATTTGCAATCAAGCATTACTTGCCAAAATGAACTCTTTGACTCTAATACAGAAAGAAATAGTAGCATTTGGTATGAGGGTGGCAATCTCCTCGACTGTACTCATAGGATGATGAGGTCTTTTTAATGCCTTGTTCAAGTCTCTTGGGTCAATGCATATTCTGATTTCATATGAATTTTTCTTATGAGCACTACCATGGAAGACACCCACTCATTTGGTTCTGTGACTGGACAAATCACACTTTGTTGCACCATTTTGTCTAACTGGATCTTGACTTTGTCCTGAATAGCTACTGGAACTCTCCTTGCTGGTCTGACCACTGGACTGACCTCAGTGTCTACTTTCATGGAGTACACAACTGGAAGTTTGCCTAGCTTGTCGTTGAAAACATCAGCGTACTCTGACAAAATAGCATCACTGAAGCTGGAACTGGGACATGTGCCTACATGATGGACTTCTTTGGCAAAAGAAAGCAGTTCTTTCTGAAACTGTCTCTGAGACCTAATAATGACTGTACAGGTCTTCGGACTACATAAAATTGCAAAAAGTAACTTTTCTCAGCTGAATACCATAAAAGCACTACTGAGCCTTCAGTTTGAATCGCTTCACCTCCATATGCAACAAGCTTCACACAATTGACCAGATTAAGTTGCTCTACTTGTTTTTCCTATGTAGAATATGGGGCAATTTTGGCACTTTGCTATATAAACCACATTTTGGGTATTACAATTGTAATGCCTATTAATAAAAATAGCCAAGTGCCACAATTTCCCCATATTCTACATAGGAAAAACCAGTAGACCTTTAAGAATAGGATAGGGGAACATCTATTAGATATTAAGCATGGTGGAATGACTAATGCACTCACTAGGCACATTAATGAGTATAAAGACCACACGTTTAAGTTTTTGGTGGTTCAACATTTGGAAAGGGACCCACAAGGCAAATGTTTAGATATATATTTAGATATTAGTGAATTGAAATGGCAGTTGTGATGTAACGCAACAGAATACCCAGGAATTAATGAAGCTATAAGTATTTCTAGTATTTTAAAATTAAAAAAGCATTTTAGGATAACCTGGGTATAGAAAGATAGTCATTACACTAGTTAGAAACATTTCTTGAACAAACCAAAGGGATATTGTTATACAATGTTAGCAGTCAATTCATTGCAGTTATTTTATTAATTAAAGTTGTATTTATTTATGAATTTTAATGTTTAATTAATCTTATAATAATGTAATTCAATAATTATTGATTAATTGGGGTTTTAATTGTGTAAACTATATAAGGCTGGGTTGGGTTATTTGATATTTGTTCTTATGAAGTCCCTTGTACTGTGGGAAGAAAGCGCTTAACATGGATTAAATTGCTGTCATTATCATTAAAGTTGATTAGTTCTTCTAAAGCTGTGGTGTGCTTTGCTCTTTAAGCTTATTTTGCCCTTTTATTGTACTCTGTATGCCTTTTTAATTTCTTATCATGCTCATTATACTTTTCTTGTGCCCATTTTGCTTTAAACATGCTTGTTATGCAAATCAAAAGCAATTCTGAGCCATGTATGAATATCTCTGCTAGTTTGATCAAATATCATGGTTTAGAGCATTCAGTTTAATTAATAATCCCCCGGATTTACTAATCTTCCATGTAAGACTAGATTAGTCTTACACGGAAGCACCAGTGTAAGAGTATGATGGCAGTGCGCCATGCATATTAATAAGGGTGCGCTGCCTCAACTCTATGGCTTACACGGAGCATGGACGAGTGTAGGGGGCGTGTCGGACTGCCAAGCAGTCCAAAAATCCACTCCCCTGTAATGAAGAAACGCTGCAATTTCAAGTTACATGAGCGTGTCCGCTCACATGTGTGCAATATAACAATACACTCCCCCATCTGTTAAACAACTGACAAAATTAAAAATAAAAAGAATTACATATATTTTTACTTCCGATATAGCTGCCCGTATTTGCACGGGTTTTGGCGGGTTTGCCCATTGCTTAGCTACAGTTAGCAGCTTAGACACCAGAAGAGGATAATAAGAAAAATATATGCAAATTAAACAAGATAGCGTAATGGTTAGAGCCTTCGCACAAAAACAGGTGTTCCAGGTTCGAGTCCCACTACTGAACGTTCCATTTTCTGTGGGAAATCTGTATATAAAAATATTTCCTGACATTTTTCATGTATAAGTGTTGTAAAAAGCATTGAAATGTTAAATGTAGTAGTGAACACATTTCATATATATATATATATATATATATATATATATATATATAAATATATGAAGGTGAAATGGTTATGCATTCTGAAGCATGAGTACCTTATTTTAAGCAATATAAAGCACTGCTAAGTACATTTTAGCATTATTGCGCATATTTAAATACAATTGCGCTTAGCTGTGAACAGCGTTAACCAGCGCAACCACAACGTATTTGCGCATTGCTATACACCACGCTAACCAGTGCAACATCGGACAACGTCGAGCAACGCTGGGCAAAGTCGAGCAAAGTCAATTAAACACGCTCATACCTCCTTTACTGTACCTTAACCAGTCAGGTCTGGCCAGAAGGAAAATAAAAAGCAGTGACAGGGCTCGAACTCAGGATACTGTGCACTATAGTCGCAGTACTGAACCACTAAGCCATGACAGCATTTCACAAACTTGCACTTTCAACAGACACATATCTATCAAAGGAATTTTAAACATTGGCAACATCAGCTAAGCAGGCGTGCCTACAGCTGAGTTTTTCCAAAACTGGCCAATCACAAATAAGTGTTGGAAATGAGGCATATTTAAGCTCCACAGGCGGAAATACTTGCTATAACTGGCTGTAGCTTCCTCATGCAGTCAGCATGGCTGGTGTTGGTGAAGGCACTTGATTTAGAGTGCAATGCTGGAGCATCCAGGAGTCCAAAGTAATGGTTTGGCTCCTTGTCTACAATCATGAGAAAAGACTTCTGCAGGTCCAGTACCAGGGTACCCAATATAAAACGGAGGCCTGGAACAGTCTTGCCCATGATCTCACCAGTGCCACTGGTGTTCTTCGGACTAGTGAGCAGGTCAGGCACCATTATTCTGACCTGAAGTGACATAGGGAGGATCAACTGGACCAGTGGATCCAGGAATCCCGTATGATGTCTAATGCCCCAGTACTGAGTAAGTAGCCATTGTATTAAGTAGTTAAGAATTGCTATGCTTGTCTATATTATGGATAAGTATGTCTCAGTATCACTGCATTTACTTCACAGCTGCAGGTTTCTGGGCTATGAACCAGCAAGCCCATGAAGATAGGCTGCAAAGGCTGCGTCATGAGGCAGGTTAGTAATTATTCAGCATGTACTGTTATATAAAATAAATGAGAGAGCCTTCAAAAATCTTTTAACCCAATAAATAAAGGTGTAATAATTCTTTAATAAATGTATGATTCATGGAGTACGTCTGTGTCATTTTCTTTGATATGTTGTTGTACTTTTGCATTCTACAAATAGTAGTGTTGTATTAAGCAGTGTCAACCCACACTTGGGTAGGCCCATATAACATGGATGAAGGGAGTGCCAGTATCTTGTATGCACAGGTACAGCCCTCAACTGTTGGTTCATGGTCAGCATGTACAGGTTAATCTGGCACATGAGTAGCTTGGTATTGTGTTCCCCAGAAATGTCAGTGTGCTGTCAGAAATGTAGGGAGCTGTCCACATATAACTGATACTTTTACCTGAACATATCTAGATAATTATATGAAAGTAGATCTGTCAGTGTACCATTTTAGCAGTAATGTGTGTGAGCAACTCTCAAAATATGTTGCAGTAACATATGCATCTTGCACAGTTTGTATGTAAGATACAGCTCGTGTATATAATGTTCTAGCAACATCCAAATGCACAATATAAGGACATTTGGTAGTGTAATAATACATGTAAGGGACATATAACTGCAGTTAATAGGAATGTAGTGAAAACTAGAAGGATATATAAGTTGTTAATTGAGCTATCTTTTCCCACCCTACTGTATGTGCATAAAAAATGCAATTCCACACCTCAAGCGGTATGTCTAATCTCAAAACATTTGTTGGGACATATATCCTATTGGTTTATAAATATTTGCATATATTTCTATGCATGTGCCCTGTTAAAATACCACAATATTGGTGGCCTGTTGCCATCAATTCAACCTGCATGCTGTTGTAATGTCCACTAATGTTCTATATATACATGTGCTGTGCTTTCTTTTCAACTGTTGAAAATCTGGTGTGTTGGTTTAATGGGAATACTTCTGCATGCTTTTATAACTAATTGGGAATGCTGTTGACTGTTACTAACCCATAATTTATTAAACTCTCCAAAACATAGTTCGTATGGGAAGGCCGGTCCCAGCGGACCCACCTGTTCCACCTCAGCTGGCCATGGAACCTGGCACCAGAAGATCTGGTGCCCAACCTGGGACCTCCACCTCCACTGGCCCTGTGCCACCTTTGGGTGGAAGCACTGCAGGGGATGGGGCTCGGCCCCCCTGTGCAAGCTTGGGTGGAGGGGCACCTATGACCCTTCAAACGGTCCAGGCTGTGGTGCGTAGAGAGATTGAATGTTCTGTTGCAGAAACTCCATGCCAGCTTGAGGCCCGAGTGGCGCAACTCCCGGGTCAGCCTGCCCCTCCTACACAGCCCCCAGCACAGCCACCCTCTGGGCCATGAAGGTGCAGTGGTGTCTGCCCATGGGTGGGGACCTCAGTCCCACTGTTTCTATCTGGGGGCTCATGGGCTTGCGATTTCCAAACATCCCTCCCAGTCAAAGGTGTTCACCCACCACATGTATCATATACCGCCCCTGTATGTATCTTGTTTGTCTTGTCTGTTTACCTCCCCAACCTACCTCCCAAATATACCTACTTCCCCTACCCCACATTCCTCTCTCACCTGAAAAAAAAAGGTCAATCTGCTCCCAAAAAAAAAATTACACCCCATGCATAGCTGCCCATTTTGCACACATGTCCACTGGACACATGAAATGTTATTTAATTGGCATTACAACATACTTTGTTGTCCTCACCCCTCTCTCAGGGGTTGAAGGGTTCATATCTACCTCCAAATTTATTGCATATGCACAGCTGTTGCTGTTGAAGAAATGGTAAGCTATGGACCTTCCCTACACCCATCCTGCACATCCCAAGCTATTTTCCATACTGTCTTTCCCTGTTTGTGCCCCTTTTTCACCACTTTCCTATCTCCCCATTTTTCTTTTCCGTCAAAGAAATTAGCACGGGGTGAGCAGGAGTAAGCACTATTAAGCAGTAGTGAGTGGGTTTGCGTGGGTTTGCGCTTGTTTGTGCTTGGCTAAGCAATACACAGCAATGTGCAAACCCACTTACAACTGCTTAAAAGTGCCTTAGTCACTCTGTATGTGAGGGCCCTTGTTCTGCTCAGGAGCAAAAAAAGCACCTCTGTAAGTCTCGAACCCCGGACCTTGCACACACTACACAACATGAAGTACCATTAAGCCATGGCAGACATACATCAAGTTGGTGCTTAAATAATTATATCATGCATCAGAATGAGTGAATGTAAAGAAAAATTAGGAATACCATACCACATAACTTGTTCTGTGGATGTTGACCAACAGTTGTTGTGGAATTACATTACATGACTGTGATAAGAGAAGCAGCCATTCTAGCAGGAAATAATGTTACACCATCACTTTACAACCCCACAGAGTATCACAGCAGGACAAACACTGGCATATCTGTTTAGGGCAGAGGCCATACCTCCCAACTATCCCTCATCTTCAGGGATGTCCCTGATTTTGACACAAATTTTAGCTCTGTCCCTCTGAATCCCTCCTAAAACTACTGGCTTCGGGCAGGAAGGTGGTGAATTACACTTAAATGTGCCATATGACTTGCTCAGACATATTTTTGTATTTATGTCTTCCAGGGATCATGGCCCACCACAGGAACCCGAGTTACAGTAGTGCTGAAGATGATATCATTACTAGCAGTATGATTCAGCACTTCCATCTCATGTTCTCATGAACCAGCCAGCACCATCAGGAGCGTACTGCAATGTGGCAAGATGTTGTCTGCAGGGTCAATGAGGTAGGCCTGTATAATTGGACATATGAGCAGGTATGCCACCACTGCAGTGATCTTCTCAGACATGTCCGTCAGCATGCCACTGATGTGCATAGACAACAGATTGCAACAGGGGGTGGCATTAATATCCATCCCCCCTCACCAGAGTGAACGAACTGCTCATGAGCCTGGTGGTACCTGCTCAACAACAACAGCAGCAGACATACACCATGATGGAGGTTGGAGCCACCCAGCAAGCACACATGGAGCATGCAGGTAACATGGCATATCTGTAGACTACTGTTATCTGTATTGGTAGATCATGCATATGTGAGATGTGGACTGTGTCGTTCAAAGATGTGAAGCCTGTTGTTGTGCAATACTGATCATTTGGAACATAATCTGTAGCCCTGTGAATGTAAGCTGTTGTTGTACTGTAAGATTGCAAACACACAGTAGCAATGCCACAGTTGTGGCCACTGACAAACTGTCTCATCTCTATGTAGGTCCCTCTGGGGTGATATCAAGGCAGCACAGATGCTTGTGAGTGCGTTCTACACTTATTATTGTAAATAAAAAGTGCATGTCATAGTTAAGGTTTAGGCCATGTACACATGTAACACACCTACCCATAATGCATGCTGTGCATGTTTGGTGTAAGAGCATGCACATCTCACTAATGTGATTAGCTGCCTCAAACACATGCAATACCCAGACCATCTCAAACAAATGTGGCTAGACTGTAGTGACCATTGGATAGGCACAGTTGCTACTCAACATGCACATAACATACACAACTATGTCATACACAGAACATTTTAACATGCTACACATAAAGGATTTCCAAACCCTCTGTAAAGACATACTCCAGTATCCAAAATCTCATCCACACATTACACATAATATACATGAGGGGTAGAGGCCTATCCTGGGGCATTTAAACACTCTGCAACACACTACACATTCATGTCAGGGAATGCTCCTTATTGACCTCCTTACAAGCTCACGTAACAACTGGTTGTGAAATGGTGAATTTAGCCAAGGTAGTACAGTTCCAGCACAGCATGATTAGTGCTGGTTTGTGAAATATTTGTAGCCTTGAGTGATCACCTGATGCTTCATGATGATGGCCTATGGTACTATACCCCATCCAGTTATTGTAACCACAGTACTACACATAGCTGTCATTACTACACACCATAATGATGCATGTGTGCACATATATGCACCTCTAAACAGTATGCATACCAATCACCATTTGCACAACTGACACATATATGTCTTGTGATGCTTTTGGGTGGCTAGGTCATATGACACATATTGGGTATGTGTAGTGTTTAAATATGCAGTTGTGTTTTAGCATGCTATGTCATGGATGACAATGGCATGTCCACAATATGATCTACACTCACCATAAGTACCGTACATTGGGTATGTGGCCGAATGGTATTCCATCAATTATCCATGCACCACTGATGATGTTGTGTGAATACTCATCATGCATGTGCTAAAAATGTGTCCACAATTATTTGCTAAAGACACAGAGGCTGTAATCAGCACTGAATACCTATCTGACACACAGATACACATCCAGCAATGGTATGTACACTTGTGAGTTATGGTGCACAGTACATCATAGGGTTATGAATATCTGCACAGCAATGTTGTGTCCATGTATGCATTGTGTTCCAGGGGGAGGGCCATCACCTAATAACAAAACACATGCATCAAAGCCATGTATACTGTTAGTAACATGGACTGACTACACTTGCACTGCATGCTGTTGAGCAACACATGTCCTGCACGCTGACATGTGTGATATGACTGTTTTGCTTGTGATACTGTACCCCACCATCACCTGCTATTGTGTATGTTCTGTGATTGCTGGTGTTGTATGTGTCTGCTTTCGGGAGGAGTGTAGGTTTGTGTGTGTGCATGTGTGCACGTGCATGTGTGCAGGTGCATGTGTGCATGTGCACATGTGCGCATGTGCGCATGTGTGCATGTGGTCTGAAGTCATATTCAGGTCTTAAAGTGTGTTTCCTGTTTTCCTTTCACAGGTGGCAAGGTGGGGCTGGTTCAGTATAGCAGGGAACCTGATGTCACTGAGACAGACAGTGATGATGAGGATAGGTGTGTTGAGACACAGGCAGATTTTCAGGGTCTGTTGTTGGGCCACCAATTGACAGTACACAAGTCTCCACCCCATCCATGCACACAGTCATACTGCCTGTACATCCATCATCACCATTGCCCTTAGCTGAGGGACAGTGTATGGTTGGCACTGGCCAGGACAGTGTGGTATCTATGGCACATGTATCAGGACACAGCAGCCATAGCCAGATGACTGCAATGGTACCACATAGGCAGATGCCCAGGGGTTCTCATCAGAGCACTACTGGTCATTATGCCCCTGGCAGATGTGCCACACCTCTTTCTACCACACGCATGTACCAGGCTGTCATGGAGGCACAGACATGAATGGAGCAGTACACCAGACAGGGGCTAAGGGCACAGAGGGCTCACTACACCTCTATAAATGACAGTATCAGTGACCTAGCAGGTGCCATACGTAACTACACTGAGGTCATTGACAGACATTGGGGTGAGACATTGGATGTCCTCCACAATGTCATGTCCATGTGTCAAGACAGTGCGGGACAGTTGAGACGTCGACGTGGACGTATGCCAGCAACATCACCAGCTGGAGGTCATCGGGGATGTCCAGCACGTCACAGCCACTCCCGTAGTGCCAGTACCAGCCCCAGCAATGTTGGAGGGGCTGTCCATAGACCGTCCCTAGAGACCCGCGTGCACATGGCCCTGGCCAGTCCCAGGGGGGACCGATCAGTGTGGATATATGTCAACCTCTTGGATAGTACCCCTTCTGGATGGTACCCACTACTGGTCTGTAGCCCCCTACCAGGCACAGGTTCGTTATCCATGCAGAGAGGCGGTGATCTGTAAAGCCTGCCAGGTACAGTCTGTAGCTGTCTCACAAATCCCTGTATATGGCAGCCACATGGTGGAACTGTGTGCATGCAGACACACACACATAAACCAGAAACCTAGGGCAAACACATACCCACACACATGACATCAACATTGCCCTGTAACAGTACTCATGGCTGTCACACACACACTCACACACACATGTCGATTGTATGGCTCAGTGTAGGTCTCTGGCAAACCAACAACACACCCTGTGCATATGATGAAACCTGTGCCACCTCCTGTCATCTGTAACATTGATGCAGGAACAGGCTAACATGGTGCTGATGTACAGGGTGAATTTAATAAGGTATAGCAATGGTTGGATGTGCAGCATGTTGTCAGTAGTAAAGTGTAATGATATCCTTGAAGGTGTAGCTGAGCAGGCATGATGCATTAAAGTTGTAATTAGCAATGTTGCATTGTTTTCACCAGTGTTTATTCCAATTGTGTTTGTTTGCCCATGTGCCACTTGGCTGATGTGTGTAGTTATATCAGCATGCGTTATACCGTGGACAGTAAGTGTGGGGTGTGTGCAACACATGTGTGCAGGTGTCCATTTGTGAACATGGTGGAGGTGCACTGTATGCATGTACATGCATATTGGACACATGGGCAGGGTGACATGCCCCGTATTTGCCAGTGTTAACACTCCATAGTTTCTATTGGTGGCCAGTATGCATTGTACTACACACATTTTGAAACTTGAGTATGCATGTGTGTGTATGACACAGGTTGACACTGTACTGTGGGTGATGCTGTTGTTGCTATCTGTCGGTTTGCATTACTAAGGTTAACACTGTCCATAATCCTTTAGTAATGCACACTGTTCACCTACAGGGTTGCATGGACCGTGCTATCACAAACACAAGAAATTCTCATTTATACAGTAAAAGTGCATTAGTCTCATGGACCTCTGCCATAAACTAAATATATAATAGAAGGTGTGAAGTTGTACCAAAAAAGAGTTACATACCAAGAATGGATAACCTCTCTGGTCAGTATCATTGGGAAAATACAAGCCCTCATTAAACATACAAGGCAAGCTTCAAAATACAAAATGGCAAGGATTCCAAAGACAACACTAAAGCTTTCTTTAGTGTTGTTTATAATCTACAGTGGAAATCTCAGATCGGGTCACAGTTAATGTAAATGTTCACAAAGTACACTTATCTGACTGACATTACCAATTTCTTGTCAGACAGTTTGAATGCGGATTTCACCACCCTGTCATTACACAAGGGCCACATTTCCAGACCTGAAGAATATAAAACCTGATGATTCACAGAGACTCTAGTTAAAACATCTCTTTACCAAAGTCCAAACCACAGTGGCAATGGTGCTGGACAGTGTCACTGGCTGTGTCATACACAAACTGACATATGAGGTCACCACTCACCTAAACACTCTGTCCAGATGCAGCCTCTATACAGGTTACATACTTGTGGAATGACGCACGGTAATGGTGTTCACAGTCCACAAGGGTTGAGCTACCACGTCTTCTTCTTCTCCTTTTGGATGCTCCCATTAGGGGTCGGCACAGTAGATCATCTGTTTCCATTTCTTCCTGCCCTCTGCATCTTGCACTGTCACACCATCCACCTGCATGTCCTCTCTCACCACAGCCATAAACCTCATCTTAGCCATTTCTCTTTTCCTGTTACCTGGCGGCTTCATCCTTAGCATCTATTTCACAATATACTCTGAATCCCTCCTCAGCACATGTACAAACCAACTTAATCCTGCCTATCTGGCTTGGTCTACTAACCTTTAAACCTGGGCTGACCCTCTAATATACCTATTCCTAATTCTGTTCACCCTCGTCACACCCAGTGCAAATGTTAACATAAATTGATTAAGGGTAGAGCTACAACAGATCTTGGAAACTCTCACCATATAAGCCAGACAAATGTTATCTGGAAGGCTATGGAGCACAGCATTATGGAACTCATTAACAGAGACATTATGAACCTGCAAACACTGCACCATACCTACTTAGGTTCTCTAAAGGCCAGATCATGGCTACTACACCTAGTAGACTTCAAGTCAGTTAACAAGGCTATAGGTGAGGGAGGGGAGGTCCACACAGCCAAGCTATAGCTCACCAGCAATTCATACCCATCCCACATTCTGGTATTATACATAACCTCAACAGATTGACCATAAACAATTGTTAGATGATGGATTGACAACTGATGCACAGATGTAGGACACACAGTAACATTTGCAGCCTCCATGTACAATTCTATGCCAGTAACAAGTGGTATTCACCTGCACTCAGTCCTGGGACCACTCCTGTTTGGCATATAGCTTTCTTAGGTACAAGTAAACACAGTAGGGATATGTCTGCCCACGTGTGATGAAAATGCATACTGTGGGCTATACTTTATTCTCCAGATGACACACACACATCCTCCAAAAGGGTATCATAGAGACAGATACCTGGTGTCAAACTCATGCTGTAAAGCTATAAGCCAAAGAAAGCATAGTTATCCACTTTTAGAAAACAAAGTATCCCCAGAGTACCACATAGGTAGTAGTCCCCAAAATGTGGAACAGGTACCAATGTATACATAGAGCCATGTGTTTAGTCATCTCTCCTTTTATAATCACATTACCAAAGGGTTTTGGAAATTCCTCTGTGGAGTACATAAGCAATAAAGGGTTTGCATGCAGATCCAGAGAGGTTGTTGCACACCTATAATGATTAGTCATCTTTGCCAGATTTTGCTTGCTTTAGAACAGGATTCAAATATACCTCAAGCATAAACCCTCACTCACACTCTTCAATGGAAACCGTGATGAGTAGATGTGAAACAGAAGGTGTAGCCCAGGGATCACTGCAGTGGCTAAGTTTGTCACTAGCATACAGAAGTGACCTAAGGTCTGGAAAGTGCCAGCATGCTCTGGCAAAGATAACAGATGCTTTCTTGGAGAAAGCAGAGTACCCACCTATGAAACAATGTAGGTCACATGTATGTATATGGCTTTGGCACACAGCTACCTTACATGTGTAATGCACATACAGTTGTCATTGTGATATGTCATACACTAGAAAAATCAAAAGCCACTCTACCTTGACCAATGGTGTCACACACCTGCAACACACACACAGTCAACAAGTGCGAGATTCAAACTCCTTCCTAACTACATTATGATACTACAGCAGTACGTATTTACACAATGCGCTACACATATTACTGGGGTTTCACTTTTACACTGGTATATTTGTAGGATGATGACATCATCAGACTTGACAAAGACAAGTATACCACTTTTAAGGGGTGTGAGTAGTCTCCAAAAAGGTTGATCCTCCCAGGGAGACACACACACACACACACAGTTGGCAAGTGCAGGAATCAAACACCTACCTAGTTACATTATGATACTAGAGCGGTACGCATTTACATGACATGCTATAAACATTACTGGGACTTTATTTTTCCACAGGTATATTTGTAGGATGGTGGCATCATCATACTTGACAAAGATGAGTATACCACTTTTTGGGATTTCATTTTTCCACAGGTATATTTGTAGGATGGTGACATCATCAGACTTGACAAAGATGAGTATACCACTTTTAAGGGGTGTGAGTAGTCTCCAAAAAGGTTGCTCTTCCCCAGGGAGAGACAGACACACACACACACACACACACAGTTGGCAAGTGCAGGGTTCTTAATCCAAACTAAGTATGTCTTTATACTTCAGCAAGCAATATGGAGTTACAAGGTGTAATACAGATATTATTTGCTGACAATTTGCCCAAAGGTTTTTTTCACATTTGCTAACCTCAGCAGGCTTATCATACTAGGTGTATTGTGAGTGTATTGCATACATAGGCCATGACCATATCATATATGGGTTGATGCACCACATGCTGGCACACACAGGGTCAAACTGGTGGCTAAGCTCTGTCAACCCAATACTGGCCAATACAGTTAAGAGGAGTAGGGTCATACAACCACAACACCAACTGTCTCACATAGACCTACAATATAAGCACCAGCAAAACACACACATAAATACACATTACCATACTCGGAGAATGCAAATATTAATCTGAAAAAGAGAGAGTGTCCTCCTAAGCAGACAAGCAAGCAACGTGCACCTCCAAGCACATGCTAGAAAATACATAATACACCAAAGCAGTGTGCCTTGCAACAGGCCCAAAGGCAAAACAACATACCCAACACACTAGTAATAGGTGATTCCATAGTCAGGCACACAGATGTTCCTCTTATTTGGCTGGACAAGGGGAAGGTTACTGTCAGTTGTCTGTCATGTGCTATGATCCGCCACATAACACAAGCACTTACATCACTCCAGAACAAGTACATATATGATGTGTTCTTTGTACATGTCAGTGTGAATGATCTGAGACATACCTCCCAGGACTACATGAAAGAGATATATAGTAGCTCTATGATCATGTAGCCCAGGCTGGTATGACCCTGACCTTGAGTAGCATCCTACCTTCACCTACATGATACTGCAACATAACAGAAAGATGATAAACTTCAACAATTGGCTGAGCTTCTGCTGTCATTCAAAGGGGATCCAGTTTGTCTGCCTGTGATGACATGATAGACAAACCTCGTTGCTTCGCTATAGATGGTTTGCACCTGTCACCCCTATGCTTCTGAATACTGGCCAAGGCTCTTGCTGTCCCCATATTACCTTTTTTAGGCAAGGCTCAAAGGTTCATAGGTTCATAGGTAGGTACTAGGCTATAGGCCCTGGGTCCTATACAAGCCCAGCCAAAAAGGTACCCTGGCTTTTGCCACCCAAGAAATTTATTTTCCTCTGCCATTGTCGAGCAGAGACACAGAAGTGATCCCCGGGGTGAATTTCCTAATTCCCATCCAATCATCAAGATTTTTCTTGAAGAGTGCTAATGAGGAGCTTTGTTTGATATAGATCGGTAGATTATTCTGGAGTATGGGAAGTCTCTGGGGCAGGAATCTATCCCTCTGGCATGTTCTGTTTATTGTGGTGACAAGGTTTAGGTCCCTAGACCGTGTAGCTCAGAGGGATTGGAATTTCTTTAAGTGGAGCATGTCCAACAGGTCTGGGTTTGACATAGCTTTGTATGTTAGGCAGAGATCACCTCTGAGTAGGCAATATTCGACGGAGTAAAGCTAGAGTTTTTTGAGACGGTCTGTGTAGCGCATGTGTTTGAGGCTGGTAATCCTCTTTGTGAGTTATTTCTGCGGCCTTTCCAGTTGTTGTAGATGTCTTGTGAGGTACATACCAAAAGGGGCGTTGTACTCTATAATGGATCTAATGAGTGATTAGTAGAGGGGAAAAATGACCTCTTTTTTTCTGCATGAGAAACCTTTGTGATGAGGTGTGCCACATAGAAGGATTTCCTGACTTCTGTGGCAATGTGATTATCACAGGAGAGACTACTGTCCACCTGTGTCCCAAGGTCTCTTATCACACTTTTGGTGTTAAGTATACTACATCCTATGTTGTAGTTCATGGGTACAGAGTTTTTAACAAAGGGGATGACAATGCACTTTTTGGCATTGAGCTTGAGGCCATGGCTTTGACACCAGGCATCTGTCTCAGTGATGCCCTTTTGTAGGATGTCCACATTGTTAGTAGTTTCGATTATGGCTCCTAGTTTGCAGTCATCTGCGAACTTCATTAGCCAAAGACCTTCTGTGTTACGCTGTACTTCAGGGAAGTAGATACCAAACAGAACAGGACCCAGGACTGGACCCTGTGGTACTCCACTTGTCACTGGTATGAAGTCGGATTTGGAGTCTGCTACTTTCACAGTGTGGGTTCTGTCAGTGAGCTAGTTGGCAACCCATCTTGTGACATAGGGATTTATACCTAGTTTAGTGAGTTTATCTATAATTCCACAGTGGGGGATGGTGTCAAAAGCCTTGGCAAGATCTAGATAGGCTGTGTGAACCACCTTACCCTTGTCTACGGCTTTGGTGATTGCTTCAAAGAAGTCTATCAGGTTTAGGAGACATGATCTGCCTTTTACAAACCTGAAATGGTCGGGGTCCAGAGTTTGGAGATTACCAATGCCTTTGTTTATAAGTTCCATGATGATATGTTCCATGGTCTTGCAGACCCGTCTCATCAGGCTAATGGGGCACTAGTTCCTGAGGTCCGTGGTGGCTCCCCCCTTGTGTAGTAAGATAACCGTCACTGTGCACCATTCAGCAGGCACAAAGCCTGAGGTGAGGCTATGATTGAACATGGTACTTAGGTGTGGTGCCAGTTCATTCTGTAGTTCGTGTAAAATGCAGCCTGGGATGTTGTCTGGTCCCATGGATGCTGTGTTCCTGGCTTTGGAGAGTGTGGTTTTTACCTGTGCAGCCATGATTACAGGAATTTTGAATTCTTTTGGTATAGAGATGGTCTCTTTAATGAGTGAAAGGGGGGTAAAGTTAGCACTGAATCTGTTTGCCAGGATGTTGGCAATATCATTTGGGTCTGTATATTTAGTGCTATTGTGCTGTAACTCAGAGCAGATCCGAGTGTTGCCACTGAGATTCTTTACATAGCTATAGAATGCTTTGTGGTTGTCTTTAGAATCAGTGGCAATTTTGTTTTCGGAACTAGCTTTGGAGGATTTTATCAGGGATTGCAGCTTCTTACTGAGGCTGACCAGGGAGCTCCTCCACTCATGGGATTTTGCTCTCTTTTGCAACAGTTTCTTCCTTCTGTTGTACAGTTTGTTTATGGCAGGGGACCACCAGATTGGCTTCCTTTTTTTGGAGGATAGCATCTTGGTTCTGTTTGGGATAGCACGATCCATGCACTCATGTAAGTATTGTCCATCTGCATGGGTGTCATGAAGTTCACCACTTCTGTCTTAAGAAGCATGAAGTTGGCTTTGGAGACATTTTTAAACATTGTTTCCTTAATGGGGTGTGGGGGCAGAATGTGGATATGTAGGGTAATTTGCTTATGGTCTGATCGGACCAATGAGGCGTTGACTTCAGGTGTGGAACACCGGTCACTCAGGACAAACCAAACCCCGTAACCAACACAAATAACCACAAAGTGAGCTAAATGCTACTCATTGCCAGATGTCTCAGCCTCCAAATGCACACACTCGAGGCACTTCTCAGTATGGAGAATATTGATATCTGTGCAGTAACAGAAACCTAGTTCAAGGCTTCAGAGGGCACACCAGCACTACCAGGATACTACTCATTCCATACCTTCCAGCATCAGAACCTGGATTATAGCACATATTGTGGGGATGTATCCATGTTCATCAAGGATACCTACACCTCTTTCTACATCCTCTCTACAGGATATGTACCCATAGAATGTTGCACAGCAAAGTTCTTCCCACTCCACAGGGGTGGGGCCACAAAAGACTCTTGACATTCATGCCCTATGAGCCTGACGAGTCTGATCTGCAAGGCAATGGAGGCAATCATAACGGAAGTCAACAATAAAGACATTGGGTACCTTCACACAGTTGAGCACACCCAGTTTGGCTTCGTCAAATGCAGATCACTCCTCCTGAACTGGGTGGATTTCTTTGAGACAGTTACCCAGGCTACAGATGATTGAAAGGAGCTCCACACAGCCTACCTATACCTCGCTAAGGCCTTTGACACCATTCCTCAGTTAGATATCATAGATAAACTCACCAAACTGGGCATAAATCCATACATCATAAGATGGATTGCAAACAGGCTCACAGATGGATCCCACAAATTAAGAGTTGCTGGCTACATGTCAGACTCTAAACCGGTAACAACTGGTGTCCCCCACGGTTCTGTCCTGGGGCCCATCCTGTTTGGTATAGACTTCTCAAAAGTACACGCCAACACAGGAGGGTTGTGGTTGACTAAGTTTGCTAGGAACTTTAAAGTTTTTGTCATAATAGATTCCCCGGATGACACAAATATTCTCCAGAAGGGACTCTATGAGACAGATGTGTGGTGTCAGAATCATGGCCTCAAGCTCAATGTGAAAGAATGCATAGTAATCCCCTTTGGGGAAAACAAAGTACCCACAAACTACCACATAGGTGTTACCCCCTAAAAACTGGCAAGGTAATAAGGGATCTGGGGACACCAGTAGATAGTCATTTTTCCTTTGACAACCATGTTGCCAAAGTGATTAGGAAATCCTATGTAGCCCACCTAATCAACAAAGGGTTTGCATCAGGATCCAAAAGAGGTAGTGGTGGCCCTCTACCCTTAAGTCACCAGACCCATCATTGACTACAATGCACCATTTTGGATGTACTTGACTAAGCATATCCAGCAGCTGGAGAGACCACAGAGGTACCTCACCAAGAGGATTACTGGCCTCAAACAGTTGTGTTATGCAACACAACTGGTAAAACTAAATCTGTTCTCCGTTGCGTACCGCCTACTCAGAGGCCCACTCTGCCTAACATACAGAGCCATGTCCAACACATAACTGTAGAACATGTTCCATCTAGGGATAACAAAATTGAGTCACACTACACACTCCAGGGATATGAACCTCATCACAACAATGAATACAACATGCTGGCAGGATAGAGTACCATCCCAGACATTTGCCTTACTGTGGAACAGAGTCCCAATGTACATCAGACAGAGCCCCTCGCTGACATTCTTCAATAGGAACCTTGATGAGTGGATGGGAAACAGACAATTCATGCCAGGCATCACATCAGCAGCCCCACTAGAAAGGGGCTTAGGGTACTAACTATTAGAACTAGGGCTTGGTAGACTACCCGATGGGGTGGTGAAAGCTGCACAACTTGCCTAGGCTAATACATGCCTTCGAGAAGATAGTCTACTACATAGCTATGAACTTATGTGACAGGTACATGTCTACAGATAGTAGATGTGTACTTCATTGTACAGTCATGTTGTACAGCAGGCACATGTCCCACATACACTGTAATACTTACAGATACTGGTGGCTGTTATGTACAGTGGGTGAGATGTGCACCTCATGCCTTTTGTGCCATTGTGATGTGTGCTGGGTGGGACAGTCCTGGATGGCTCCCTGTCATGGTCACCCTCTTACCCACATCTCTGCCCATCCATCTTTGGCTTATTATACTGTGTTCCTCCTACATATATATAGGTACATAGGTAGGTAATAGGCTATCTGCCTGAAGGCATATATTAGTATGGCCAGAGTGTGCAGCTATCACCACACATGGGGTTAGTTCCCTATGCCTCTGTGTAGTAGAGCTGATGAAGTGATCCATGGTGTGACAGTTCAGTTTCACATACACTCATCAAGGCTCCTCTGGAAGAGTGTCATTGAGGGACTCAGCTTAATGTAGGTTGGGAGCCTGTTCCAAAGCAATGGATGTCTGTGAGTTAGTAATGTATCCCTCCAACATGTTCTATTTATTGTTGTGATGATTATATCCCTAGAGCATGTGGCACAGTGAGCATATACATCAGTTCTGCATTGGACATGGACCTGTCTGTTGGGCAGAGATCACCTAAGTAGGCAGTATGCAACAGAGTACAGATTGAGTTACTTCAGTCTTGTTGCATGGGGCATCTGTTTGAGGCCAGTAATCCTCTTGTTGAGGTACTTCAGTGGTCTTTCCAGCTGCTGCTGCTGAAGATGCCTAGTCAGATTCATCGCAAGTGTGCCATGGTACTCTCTGATGGGACTGATGACTGATGAGTAGAGGGAACCTCCTCTTGACCTACATTTAAAGACTTTGGCAATTTGTGGGAACACATAGCATGATTTTCTAATCACTTTGTGAATGTGTTTCTGAAAGTAGAGATGACTATCCACATGTGTCCATAGATCCCTTATTATTTCCTCCATATTTATTGTGTTGTCACCTATGTGGTATTTGTATGACTGTAGCTTGAGGCCATAATTTTGACACCACACCTGTCTGACCCTTTTTAAGGGTTGTCCCAAACATCGATTATGACAACCTTTTTGCAGTCATCCACAAACTTTGCTAACCATAGCCCTCATGTGTTTGACTGTATTTCTGGAAAGTATACACCAGACAGGAGGTGTCCCAGGACTGAGCCATGGGGGACAGCAGTTGTTACCAGCTTGCAGTCCAACAGTGAGACCACAATTCTTACCTTGTGGAATCTATCTGTGCCCCAGTTGGCAATCCATCAGATGACATACGTGTTTATGCTCAGGTTGTTGACTTTGTGGATACGACATGTGTGTGGGATGTTGGAAAAGAGCTTTTCAAGGTTTATGTAGGCCATGTGGAGCACATTCATTGATGTATGTCCTGGGTAACTGCCTTGAAAACTGTCTAGCAGGTTTAGGGACCATGATCTGCCCCTGACCATAACAAAATGGGTAGGGTTGGGTGTTTGTAGGCTCCCAATAGCTCTGTTTATGAGGTCCATAATGATGGACTCCATGACCTTGCAGATCAGGCTTATTAGGCTTATAAGACAATCATCCCCATGGTCTGTTGTGCACCAACACTTGTGGAGTGTGCCAAATGTTGCTGTAACCCATTCAACAGTTTCATATCCTGTACAGAGGGTGAGTCTCAACAGACTGTTCAGGTGCAGGGTCTGTTTGTTTTGGAGTTCACATATGACACAGCCAGCGACACCATGTCATCCCATAGACACCATGTTTTTAGGTTTGGATAGAGCTGTTTAACCATTGTATATGTGATGTCTGGGGTTGGGAGGTAATGGGCCCTTTTGTCAGTGAGAGGGGGGTAAATATGTATGACAAGATGTTGGCAATGTCAGTCATGTACATGTATTCATTTACACTTTGCACTGACTCAGAACATATATGAGTTTACATTGATATTTATGACATAGCTAAAGAAAGCTTCATGGTTCTCTATGGACTCTTTGGCAATATTTTTGCCAGAGTATGGCTTGGATAATGTTAGGAATGCTCATTGTTTCTTGATGATACTGATCGGTGATTTATTGATCTTCTTTGGATTTTCACATTCTTTGAACAACTTAAGTACTTATATTACATAGTTTGATTATGACAGGTGTCCAATATATTATATGGGTCTGTTTTCATATCACTGTGTGCGCAAGGCAGGATTGGTGAAAGTGTGTGAGCATGCTCAGTATGACCTTTCAGTATGTTGTTGACTGAAATTTGCTTTGTTTGTTTAAGTGTGTGAGCATGCCCACTATGGGCATATATATACTATATATGTGTGTGAAAATTCAAGTTGGTTTTTACTTCAGGGCTCACCTTTGCGTTGTACACTGACAGGAAGCACGCTGTGCCTGCAGGGCTTCCATGAGTCAATTTGCATAGACTTATCAACATTTCTACATACAGGGGGGGCAGCTATTATTTGTACATTTCTACCCGGGGGGGGCACACCTGCTTGTTACTGTGGGTGTACATAGGATGAGGGGTACACCTGACACTTATACATGTTTGCTAGGCCTGCACTGCTATGTCAGGTACTCCATTTCAGTCTGCACTGTTGCCTATCGTACTGGCTTGAGGCATACCACTGTACTACAGACCTTACCTTCCAATTACACGCATATTAGTTTGTGACTTCGTAGCCTACCCAACCCACATCACACTGCCTGGCCTACTGTTATCTGTCTGCATAGGGTTGGTGGGAGGTTACTCATATGCCTCTTCAGAGGGCAAGATACAGCATTTGTTTGTGTTTGTGTTTGTCTACAATTGTCCTGCTGGCTGTGACTGTTATGTGCGAGTCAGAGAGAGGTGTCATTTCCAGGGTTCTTACTGAATCAGTTTATGTGCTATGCATTGCCTCTTTGCCAAGGCCAGGGCATACTGGGCATGCCTCCTTCTGCCTACTGAGGCAGGCTAAGGTTGTTCCTCCTCCAAATCACGCTGTGCCTGTGCAGGCCTTGGCAATGGTGGGGGGCTTGTTTGGTCCTACCCAATGCTGTTCCTGCTGCAGCTGTTTCTGCAGGATCATATTGTGTAGCATGGCACATACCATAACAATTTGGGTACATGTAGTTGGTGAGTACTGCAAGGCTCCACCAGATGTGTCCAGGCACCGGAACCATGACTTGAGCATCCCAAACACATACTCAATTATGTTTCTTGTTTGTGCATGTGCCTCATTATGGAGTTCTTGTTCAGGTGTGTGTGCATTTCTGATGGGTGTCATCAGCCACGGCTCCAGTGCATATCCAGCATCCCCCACTAGGTGACCATCAGGGATGTCCCCATTGGCAAATCTCTGGTACAGCTGCATCAGATACCAGATGTGGGAATTGTGATAGCCTCCAAGGCAGCCAGCACACACATTAACTATTATGCCCTGGGCATTGCACACGACCTGGCAGTTGATGGAGGGGAAGCCCTTGAGGTTGATGTAGATCCTACCTTGTTCACCAGGTGGTGCTTTGATGCATATGTGGTGCAGTCTATTGCACCCACTACCTCAGGGTATTATGCTATTTGGTGGAAAAGATGCATATTGCTGGCCAATGCCTCACGGGAACTGGGGAAATATACGTCGTCATTGACATGTGCTGACATGGCATCCAGGAACTGGTGGAGTACCCTGGATGCTGATGCCTGTGAAATTCCCATCATATCACCAGTTGGTCTTTGGAAGGTACCTGTAGCTAGTATTCTTAGGCCTACACATACCTTGGTATCCACTGGGATGGGTTCCTCTCTGTTGGTACTGTGTGTGAGGCGTGGCCGGCACAGCTGAACAATTTGCTGTAGGAGGTCTCTGTCCACCCTATAGTGCTCCACTATCTCCAGCTCATGCACCCCCTGGTAGGTTACCCTGGGTCTGTACACTCTTCTCCGTCTCCTCACTGTGGGTTGCTCAGCAGCATTCACAACATCACCACCCTCAGCACCTTGCACATGTTGGTTTATAATAGCAAGAGCTGCCCCTAACATTTTGTCTGACGTAAGCTTTTTAAGCTTTCCCTCTTTGTATACTGCAGTGTTGCAGAGTTCTTGGGAAAAAACAGGAGGGGGGTGCTGTTTGCAGAGTTTAAAGTGCTGGGCTGGGGCTAGTCTGCTGCCTGTGTAATTGGCTGATTCTGATATATTTCACCTGGCAGCTCTGCTAGTTCTCCTTGGTTAACTTCCTACTACTTCTTTTCCTTCCTTTTGCCTTTCTGTTTCCGCCCGGGGGGAAGCACTGTGCAAACAACTGTAAATGCGCGCACATGCTGTGTGCATGTTTGCAAGGAGTTTCCTATCTTTTACCATTGTGCACCTTTGGTTTGAGGTTTTCAAATAGGACAACTGTAGGCACGTCTCTTGTAATCCTGAGCAACTCAAAGCAAACATAAGCCACTGTGCTCCAATTAGCTTACAGCCTGTTTGATACATCCCCTCATGATGTTACCTATATTCTACTCTAATACTCACCTACTCCTACTCATACACTCTTGGGACATGGCTCACATGTTGTGTAAAATTGAGATTCACTATCCTTATCATCATTTGCATAGGATTGCCTACTAATGCATGGTTACATCTCTCACACTGAGCCCCCCCCCGCCCTTAGCAACCACTACTGTGTTGTCTTCAGCCTGCCATTCACCTGCATGGCAGAATAAGCCTTTTAGTGAAAATGCCTATTTTTGGCTTTTTTTTAATTATTTTCTTGTTTTTATAAGCGCTGCACGTTTGCGCGGTACTGCACTATGCTTAAACATTGGAGATCGGGGAATAAAGTTACATTTTTATATTTTTAAACATTTATAAATGCTAATGGCCTTATATTTGGCCATTGGCATGCTTTCTCAACTGTATGCATCCTTTATTTGGAGCTGTCACAGCTCCATTTAGCTATTTGCAGAACTGTACTCCGTTACCAATGAAGTACATTTCTGCAGCTAACACTAATCTTCCACGGACAGGTTAGTGTTTCCTGGATCGCAAATTTACCTCATTTGCATGGCTTTCACCAGCAAATTAGATAATTTGCATACCATGACTCTGTCCGTGCAAGAGTAGCTTTAGCATCTCTTGTGCACGCCCCTGCCGGCTGTACCTGGATCGCACAGCAGACATATTGCCGGTGTGAGCTCCTACACTCTTCTTGCACAACGTGCAAGCTTTTGTAAATCTATCCCAATGTGTTTTGTGCCCTCCATTCGATTAATAATAAGTATTGCACTACTCATTTGATTAATAATGCATTTTGTGCCTTATAAATGTTCCATTTAATTTTCTGTGTTAAATAAATCACAGTTTTTTGTTACCTTAAGTTAGTTTCTGGCCTTTTTGTTTGTTTGAGTTCTTTTTCCCTCAACCAACTTAATCTGCCTTCATCTTCAATTCTGCACCTCATGGCTTGAAGAAGTTACTCTCTTCATCCCAATTCTGACACCATGTCACTCATCTGGTCTGGATAAAACAGACAAACAGTTGTGGGATCAGTTCAGGCAGCTTTATTACACCCAAACACATCAGGAATTAGGCTTAGTAACTTAAACTTAAATAAACTTATAAACAGACTGACTATCACATTCATACATATTAGCATTCTGGCTATTCTCTCAAAATGGTGCTGCCTCCTGCACATGCTCACTATTTATATGCATGTGCTACTTCTGGAAATGACTCTTAAAGGTGCATACACATCCTCTGATCTACAGTAAGCAGGCTGATTCTTGCCAACATAGCTTTTCAAAGAGGATATCATGGCAAAGTAAAGTTTGAAGTTCTACACCTGAGTAACAGTTCAGAAAAACTAATGCAACCTTGTACTCACGAGACTGAGTCTAATCCAGGGAAAAGAAGAAGCCTAGCAGTGTCTTACTCATGCAGTGGCCACTACAGAGGCGCATTTTGTTTACTGTATATGAATCTGAAATGATAACTATGATACAGGATGTACCTGTGTCTTTAAGTGACACAGAAATGGGATCAAGGATCAGCTCTGAGCACTTTCTTATTTGCAATGGTAATGGACAGGTTGACAGACCAGATCAGACAGAAGTCCCTTGGACTATGATGTTTGCAGATGACATTGTACCCTGTAGTGAGAGTAGGAAACAGGCTGAGGAGACCCTGGAGAGGTTGAGACATGCTCTAGAGAGGAGAGGAATGAAGGTCAGCAGGACTAAGACAAAATATACAGTATGTGTGTGAATGAGAGGGAGGATAGAGGAAGGGTGAGAATGCAGGGAGTAGAGCTGGCAAAAGTGGATGCGTTTAAATACATGGGATCAACAGTTCAGAGTAATGGTGAGTGTGGAAGAGAGGTGAAGAATAGAGTACAGGCAGGGTGGAGTGGGAGGAGAAGAGTGTCAGGAGTCATTTGTGACAGACACATACCAGTAAGAGTGAAAGGGAAGGTATACAAGAGGGTAGTGAGACCAGCTATTTCTATGTGTTGGAGACACTGGCATTGACAAAAAGGCAGGAGTCAGAGCTGGAGGTGGCAGAATTAATGATGTTAAGATTTGCATTGTGTGTGATGAGGATGGACAGGATTAGGAATCAGTATATTAGAGAGTCAGCTTAGGTTGTATAGTTTGGAGATAAAGTCAGAGAGGTGATATGGCATTGGTTTGGACATGTGCTGATGAGGGACGCTTCATATATTGAGAAAAGGATGCGAAGGATGGAGCTGCCAGGTAATAGAAAAAGAGGAAGGCCTAAGATAAGTTTTATGGATGTGGTGAGAGAGGACATGCATGTGGTTGGTGTGACAGAGAAAGATGCAGAGGACAGGAAGAAATGGAAACAGATTACCATTGTGGCAACCCCTAATGTGAACAGCCAAAAGAAGAAGAAGAAGAAGATGAAGAAGATGAAGAAGAAGATGATATGTGGTAAGGTCATAGACTGGAACAAGAGTTAAAATGGACATATTAAATGTTATGAAAGGCAAACTGGAATTCATTGTTAAAATGCAGGGTGATGCATTCAAGGGAATCCAAATGCTGAAGTATAGAAGGAACAGTCTATTGCTTGACTGCACAGAGGAATAATGGAGAGATTTGACGATAGTGTCTGACCAGTAAGTACCCCTGAAGAAATATGCATCAAAGAAGGAGCAAACAAGCAAAATGCTGCAGTACATAGATGATGATGGACTGCAAGGAAGAAGGGAGGGACCATTTTGCTGCTGCACAAGGATGGTAGCATGTGTACAGTGAAAAGCAAGTACAATTGTTAAGGAACAGCATATGCTGAAACAGGAGAACAGACTAAAAAATTTGGAGTGCACTTATTGTGGACAGGTGGGAGAATAGTGTGAGGAGTAATGACTGGGAAACTAACGGCACCAGGCTAAGGACAGACATGAAGAATTATTTTATGAGTGTTGTAACAGGTAGTGTTCACTTATTTGGTGTAGAAGGCTGTGTTTTCTATTCTCACACCAGCCAGAGTGATTGCTGACACTGAAGGGCAGTGCAATATAATGGTGGTGCTGTACTTTTGAGGGTCATCCTGCAGATGAGATATTAAACCAACACCCCGTATGCTTAAGTTAGTGGAAGCTCAGATGGATGTAAAAGATTCCACGGCACCTATCAAAAAGAGTAGGGGAAGTTCCATAAGGCCCCTACAAATTTCCCCATGTAGTAAAAAATAGAACCTTGGTGGGAATAACCTGGTCAACAAAGAATAACTAACTAACTAACTAACTAACTAACTAACTAACTAACTAACTAACTAACTAACTAACTAACTAAACTAAAGGCAGTGGTTCTGCCTTAGAATTATCTACAATAAGATTTTTGTAGTCCATAAAACCAAAATGTCATTCATGGGAGCATGGGAGACATTGTTTAAGGCTGAGAGGGCAAGACACCATGGAATAAAGGATAGCTGCTAAGTAGAAACAGTCCATAGCATCTTCTCATTTGGCTTCTCCATATACTTGTAAATGTGCACCCTAAAAAAGCGAAAGTAAACTAATATTTTGCAAAGCATTTTTGAAGCTTTCTTGTTACTGATGATAGCATGTTGAGTATTAGCCCCAAGAGGAAAAATATCAGTGACCATCTCTTTCTTCATCTTGGAAAGAATCCATTGCACCTACTGTCATCAGCATATTACATTGCTAAGAAAAACGGCCCATAACATACTGAAGATGATTATCCCCTAACCTCTGAAACAGCATTTTCCTGCACTTGCAAAATGTCAGTAGAAAGCAATCACACTGAATAAACTGAGAGTTTGCTGTTTTATTTTTATGCAAAGCCATATCTAATGGTATACTACCTGACCTCCCATGCTAGTATCTCTTTGATATTGAATCCCTGAGCAGCATGTCTAGCTGCAAAGGTGCTTTTGCAGTCTAGTCATATCTAGAAATTATGTAAAACTTTGAAAGTATCCAGAATAACAAAATCGCATTAGCACCTCACCTAGTCTGGCTTGTAGCTGTGCAGGTGTGTGCATTATGCAATGGACTGGCAAGCCTTCCAAGACTGTTTCCAGTGTCCTCTCATATTCCAAAGACATGTTGAAGGTTATTAGCAATCTTTGAAATTGCCCATGATTGTATATGCAATGTGTATGTAGCAAGTGAGTGTGTGTGTATGTGTGTGTGTGCGTGTGTGTGTGTGTGTGTGTGTGTGTGTGTGTGTGTGTGTGTGTGTGTGTGGTGAGTGTGTGTGTACCACAGTAGACTGGCATTGTGAGATACATATTTGAAATCATTGACTATATTTGACAAATGGGCCATGAATTCTTTGACACCCTGACAGTACCCAACCTATGCCTTGTTTCTCTTTTCAAGTCATACCAGGGCTGAATTTATGAATGTCCATCTAATTCAAATCTTACCACCATCATGGAAACGTTTTACAAAGCCATGGAAAGACTTACTATAGAACTAATCAATTTTCACCAAATATTGAACTGCACAGCCAATTACAAAGGGCCCTGGCTGACTGTGTTAGCAGATAATTGCAAGCTAGGAACAGTTAATGTATCCCTGAATAGATTAGCCATCCTGCAGGATGGTTTGCCCCAAACAAATAACTGGTGATAGAATCATGGACTAAAATGCCAAAAAATGCATTGTGAAATTGTCTACCTTGGGGAACTACCACATTGACAATATGCTCATGAGAGTTGACTCAGTTGTCCAGGATTTGAAAAGTTATGTGGATAGTGAACTTACTTTTAACCAACATGTGTCTACTGTCATTAAAAAAAAATCCTTCTATATTGCACAAATTGTAAACATAGGGATTGAGATTATATTTTCAGATGCCATTGTCCACCTTCACTCAGCCCACATTAGGCCAGTCAGTGAGTACAGTGCTCCCCCCTTAGCATGTATCTGTCCTGACACATGCAACAACTGGAATACCCACACAAATACCTTACTAAAAGGATGAAAATGCCTAAACAGTATGCTCTAAATGGACAGACTCAAAGCCTTGTCACTATACTCAGTATCCTAAAGACTGCTAAGAGGTGATCTGTATCTCCATAAAGGGTATCCTCCAACCTTGTACTGATGGACCTACTGCACATCAGCAAGTCAACTGGCATCAAACACATTCACTCCACTAATATAAACCCTTCTGCATCATGAACAGAATGGTTTGGAAGGACAGGTATATCTCACAGAGAATATCACTGCTCTTTAGCACATTGTCCATCCAAGTAAAACAAAATTCATCATTGTCCATATTCAAGTCCAACCTGGACCTATGAGTGAGTAATAGAAAATTTAGCCCAAGACTATCCTCTGTAATACTAATTGACAGACGCATCTTATAAATGCTTTATCCCATGCATGGGTCCCTCAAAATATCTATGGTATGATCCCAGTGGTTCTAACTTGGGGTATTATATAATTAGCAGCTGTGGGATGGGTAAGGCCGATTCAGCACTAAACAGGATAGGTCAATTCAGGTGCCAAAAGGGAAACTGGCTAGGCTCAAAATAGTCTGCAAAGGCAGCTAGGTGAGTACTTACCCATGATCCTATGAACCAGATAATTATTTAGTTCCCTTTTGAAGAAAGATAGTGAATTGTCCTGCTTAAGGTGGTGAGGACATTTGCTCCAGAGAAAGCATAGGCACCGTGTGACAAATCTATCACTTCACCTTGTTTTGTTTAATTTTTAAATAGACTTAGTTTTCTGATACTTGTATTTATAGGACTGTTTGGTTTATGAAGGTATAAGAAGCCTTGTTCTATTAGGTCTCTTACGGCTTGACAAGTGAGTCATATATCAACCCCTTTGAAGTCTATAAGATACCAAATACAAGGATAGAGTTTCCAGGCTCTCCTGGTAGCTTAGGTTTTTTTAAGCTCTTGATCATTTTTGTTAAGAACTTCTGTGGTCTTTACAGTTGTTGATGCATCTAGTGAGATAAGGGTGCAGTACATTTTATGATAGGCCAAATTGGTGCTGTATGCAAGGGAGCAAGGACTTCTTTTGATCTTGAAGATATACCTTTTACAAAGAGTTGTGCAAGGTAAAAGGAATTTCTAATCACTGCTTCAACATGATGTTTTAACAAAAGAGAACTAACAAGTCACGTACTAAGATTTGTCACTGCATTCTCATTTTGAATTTGATATTGTTTGTGCCATAGGTAGGAGGGAGGGATTATTTACTGCATGTATAAATACTGCATATTTTGGCAATTAATTTGAGTTTGATTTAGTACACTAGTTATTAACAAATGTCAGCTGATGCTGGAGTGCTTATATTTGTGTGCTTGAGGATGACCCCCAGTTTATAATTATCTGCAAATTTAGCTAACCTAAATTTTCATTTCTGGTTTGAATATCAGAGAAGCAGATAATGAATAGCAGTGGCTCGAATATCATACCTGCTTTACACAGAGAGGCTAATAGAAGAGGCTCTGTATTCCCCGGTACTGATATAAGGTAACAAAAGTATTAGAAAATAAAATAACTTCTTCCCTTTTTGGCTAACTTCAAGAGTCATGAGCAAATCTGACCGAGCAGTAGTCATGCAATGTTTCTGTTATTTATAGACTTAGGTCTCTGGTACTTGTATTTATAGGACTGTTTGGTTTATAAAGGTATAAGAGGTCTTGTTCTATTAGATCACACCCTTCTGATACAAACTCACCTCCTAATTTAGAGATATTGGACAGCTATACAAAACAGAAAATGAAGAGCATTACTATGATACATTAGACTACACTGCTACTTGTTATACAACATGTGTGCTTAACTAATTTTTTATTTTATACTGCTGTGCAAAAAACTCTCTATTGTATTTAAATCATTATTACCAAAGAGAGAAATATGTGGTGGCAATCAGCTTGGGTCACTGAAAAGTGCAATGTGTTTTTCTTTACTGATTCTCCATTACTGCCCTGCAGTGATGCTAGACAAAGCACAGTGGCACTTGAATAAGCTGCTTTCTTTAGCTTCACCCTCTGTGCCCTCATGGTAATAGTTGTCATGCAAAGTAGTTCCATGTGCACACAGAAACAGTAGGCAGGCAGCTAACCAATGGGCAGGTAGAGGAAATGGCCTGCTGTTGGGCTCTGCTACTTATCCCAGCAGTCCAAATGATCCAGGAAAAATGTGTCCCTCTGAATAGTAGGCCTTTAGCTCTTCTTACAATGGTTGCCTGGAATGGAAAGTCATCACTTAGCTCTGATCTCGGCTTGTAGATGCTGCTTATAGACCATTTCCATCACATGGATAAAGGCTATATGTAAGGACATTTCAGAGCAGGTAAGCAAGCAATATTCCTTTATGTGAAGAATCTGGTATGCCGACGAAGAATATGAAAACTTTGGAGAGGCAGTTATCAAAGTGTGACTCACACCTTAGATGGTGCAATCAAATACCGATACTAATCACTGCATTCCTGTGCGACTCCCTGCTGCTTGTTCTGTTTGTACTTCATGCAGTTTTCTGAGAATTAAGCACTTGTAACGTTTGGGAAAGTCCAGCAGAAAAGTGACCCTGCTAATGTCTATATTGTTCAGCCTGAAAAGTGAGGACAATAATTCCTGTAATGTACTCACTAGTGAGCAAATCAAACACTTGTTTTTTAAGAATTATATAGCATCTAACATATCTTCATTAGTGGTACCAACCAATGCAAATTAACCAAATGGGCAACATTTCAATGGTTTTGGTTAGTGAAGATTCTGACCCAGTGACAGAAAGACTACTAGTCTGTAGAAAGGTTTCTGTGATAATTTGAGGTTAAATGAACAACAGAAGTTTAGTTTTCCATATGGGAACAAAGCTACATAGTAAATGGGATATATAGTCTGGATTAATTTAGCAGATTAATCAATTTAGCAAACATAATTGTTTGAAAAGATAAAAATAATAAAATACAATCACTGATTGTTCTTATGACTGTTGCCCTGTCAAGATTCTACTTTACATCTAGGAATCACAATTACTGAAAAGGCTGATGCTGTTTTCCAGTTATGCAGTCTGAATATTTTTATTTTTCACTGTTGAATCTTAGCAGGTGTACATATTTTTCTTGCTGATCTGCTTTTGTCAGCATCTGATGCCTTTGTGTAGATAATTTTGCATAACAAGTATCAATATTTACTTTATCTTCTCTGATGTGGGTGAAAGTAATTTAAACTGAATTTGTTTGCCTGCTGTTTGCACTGATGCTTTGTTCAGCAAGCATCCAGCATATGGTATACACTAACTGTGCATATTTCAGATGTTAATCTGATTTTCTGTAAGAGTTCCTGTGGTTAGCGATGTGTATAATGTTATCTGGAACAGTACTGAGCTCATTAACTGCCTTAAAAATTTTCTGCAGCAGAGTGATGTACCTATCTTTCACCGAGGCAAAGACATTTCTGAACATCATGTTAAGCAGGGAAGAGATTTTGTTTTTCAGTCACCAGCTGAGTGCTGTTAGCAAAGTTAATGTTCTCTTGGGTCTTGTTAGGTAATATTCTAGTGGCATGGAGTTCTGTCTCATGCTAATAGGCTTAGTCTTTTGTATATTCTACTGCAGGCTATAAAATGTAGAGATTAATATTTACAGGGACAGCAGCCTAAAATGTTTATTAACAGAAAGTCAATCCTTAAAAAATGATTGCATCCTTTCTTCTTAACATTGTTTCTTTTTTAATTTAAACATGCAGTACATTAACTTTTTTTTTTAATTTTCACATTTAGCTCTGGCATACTAGTATACTAAGCATATATTAAATATCATAGAATAAATGGATAGTGCATGACAATTTATTGCAGAAATAAGGAAAATGTGTTTAAGAAAAAAGAATTACTTGGCCTCCGCACCCAGATGTTTTGTTCTTGAACTTTGTTTGCTGATCATAAGTTTAAGCTTACCTCTTTAGTACCTATGAGGTGTGGAATGTCAGGCTTTGAGCAGCATACACATATCCTTTGATTCTAGAGTATTTTCTCAAAAATAAGATTTAAGAAACTTAAGTCAAACAGATGTAAATATCTTGTGAAAGGCAAATGCTACTAAAAATATGCACGGTACAATACTGGTCTGCAAGAAGTCTTGTCAATGATAATAGTAAATGCATTTACAGTATTACTTCAATAACGTAATATAATACAAAAGCACTTTTTGTTCAGCCAGGCCTGAGCTTTCATAAGTGACACAAGAGTATTTGCTTATTAAAATGAAAAAAAAAACATATGCTTTTATTTCCTTAAGACTATAAATGACTATGAATTTCTCTCATGTTCTGCAGCTTAATGTCAATGACAACATTCTTCACTATCACCTACATTTTCTGTGGATGTCATTCCCTGGTTTGTAGGTCTGATGGTTTTGGAAACATTATTGTGTATACTGAAGAATTACACACCATCATAATTACTAGAAAAAATAGAAGTAACTTTAATATTGGGCATTGTACATCGACAGTGATAATGTATATTTCTGTCCTCCCCCATGACAATATATGTTGACTGCCAATAGGTCAAAAGAATTTTGCCAAAACACCTTTTAAAAAATTTCAAAAACATTTTTTTGGAGGACAGCAAACCACCATGCACTCCATGATGTAGGGAATTCCCCAGAATTATATATGTCACACAATACCTGGGAAATGGGAAAACTCAACTGTCACAAAAAGATGTTTCAGCACAATTTCTCTGATCTATCAGGAGTCAAAGAAATGGTTATCAATAGATTGAATGCATCTCCATGTCATGCCATGCCCCTCAAAAACATGTTTTGAAATCATGAAATGTTAATGTGAAACTAAGAATAACAAGTAGCATACAGGGTGTGACGTCCCCACTCTGAGCCAGTAATCAAGGAGCCTGAATCCTCGCCACATTCACCAGACAAAGACATTCACTTGGAACCAAAAATGGATACACCCAGTATTTCTAGATGCAGCTCTCTGCAGCAAGCAAAATTTCCCTTAAGAGCACACAGGGAACACACTCAGTCTGGGGTCTGGGTTTCTCTATCTATCTCCCTCCAGGTCCCCACTAAAACTCCCCACTGGCACAGCTATAGAGTTGAGACCTCAGCTGAGTGTCCAAACAAAGTCCTCTACCGCTCTCTCTGTGAAACCAGTGCTTTGTGCCGCTGCTTTGATTTTGACACACACACACACACACACACACACACACACACACACACACACACACACACACACACACACACACACACACACCTGGGAAAGGCTGGCACAGATTTACTAGCTATGTCCCCGTCTGCCCAGAATATTAGGTAGTCACACTGGCACCAGACACTCCAAAGCCAGCTACTGTAAGGCTCTTGTAAACGTACCCAATTATACTAAGTGAAATTAATATTAATACAAATGGTAATGTTAATCAAAGAGAAAGGTTTTCAGGATTGGCTGCAGTGCCACCAAATAAATATAAGCTCTCTCAAAGGTTAAAATATTCTCTAAAGGACCAGCCACAATGAAAGTTTATCTATACTTAATAACAAATAATAAAAGAACATGAAAATACTAAAAATACTAATTATCTATTCGCAATAAACACCAGAGTTTTAATCACAGGGAATATTAAAAAAACACAGGTTAACAGGTTCACAAATTTACAGAAAAACAATACTTAACTAATCTCACTATATATTCCTGACAGATCTAAAGAATTATTTATTCCAGTGTTACTTACTAGAGCAAGGCAAGATGAAGAAGGTGAGGGATCCTTCCTTGCCTTACAAAATCAGACTGATCTGTGACTTCAGTCACACCTAGTATTAAACATTATTTTAGTGATGGATAACAGAAGGACATTACATACATCTATCTGATTTATGGTTCCCATGCAATGCCCCTTGGCTAGAAGCTGTCTGGATTTAGCACAAATGTTTCAATAATAGACACACACACACACACACACACACACACACACACACACACACACACACACACACAGCCTTGCTAAGACCTGTTGCACTTCATGGAAGTTATAAAACAATTTCAAATCTCCACCCTTCCAGAGCAGCAATTAGTTCACCCCAAAGACAATGCAGAATGCTTAATAGTATAGACTTTTTGTCTCTGGCTGCATTGAGAACTGTAAGATACAATCTTTATGGCCAAAATTAAGTAAATGTTATTTCTTACTATTTTTCAGAGTTGGTTGGATTGAGATTAACCTCTTCTCTTCCAGTATCTTGTGTTACAATATATACGGTTCTAAAATTGCAATAATACATGTACATATCTTCCTCTGTCTAGAAGGGCTCACTCACTCTCTTGACTCACTGTTGATGCATTTTTAACACAAACAACTTTACAAATACATTTTCAACACAAGCATCTGCACAAATCATTTTGATATTCAAATAACATATAATTCTTTCTAATTTCCAGCTAGCTGTGTTGGCATATATTTCATATCAATTGCCCTACTTCCCCTGGCCTAGCTGTGACTACCTCACATTTTCACAGAGGGATTAATCCCTACACTCATACATCCTTAATTAACAGGCTTAGTGTCATTTTATTTCTCATATTTTGCCAATTTCATATGCTATTATTAATTAGGAAGTCACTTAATTATGGAAACGAGCCCCAATAAATGTCAGTGTGACAATAGGAGGTACTGCCAGAAAAGCTAGCTTGAATTCTGTAAATGATTATATGTCATTTGTGAACATCAAACTGATTTATAAAAGATGCTTGTGTTACAAATGTATTAGAAATGTATGTTATGTATATACCAAACTGATTTGTACAGATGTTTGTGTTGAAAATGTATTTGTAAAGTGCTTGTGTTTGAAACATATCCACAGTGTGCCCTACTGCAGAGAACAGAAATGCACATGCAGTGTTATAACTATTTAAATGTATATGCTTTAATAGAGAAAACTGGAAGGTTAACCTCAATCCATCAAATTTTAATATATATCTGAAATTAAGTCATTTTATGGGCTAGGACATAAAGATGCTATCTCACAGGTTTCATTGCAGCCAGATAGACAAAATATGTACTAGGAATCTTTCTCTATTGTCTTTGGGGTGAGCTAATTAGTATTCTGGAAGCATGGAGGTATGAAACTATTTTATGACTTCCAGCAACTGCCACAAATCTGAGCAAAAACCCTTGTGTCTGTGTTTTTACAGGTAGGTGCTAAATCCTGCCAGCTTCCAGTAATAGGGGGATGTATGCGAACTAGAAGTCAGATGACCAGAAGTGATGTCATTCTGCAAGCTATCCCATGAGAAATATTTTAGATATTATTTTTAGAAGTCTTTAAGTGAGACTGAGCATTCTGTATTCTGTCCTGGGCCTGACAAACAAGAATGTCCATTCACCACATCATCTGCCTTGCTCTATTAACTAAGTAGGGAATAGTAAAATTCTTTTAGATTCAGTCAGAAATATAGTGAAGCTTAGTTTAGCTATTGTTTTTCTGTATTTGTCTGAGTCTATCCTTCAATGATATTTTAAATATTTCCTGTAATTTGAACTCTGATATCACTGTGAATATATACTTAGTATTTTCCTGTTCTTTTAATATTTATTATTAAATATATTTAAACCTTTCATTGTAGCTGATCTTTGTAGAGATATTTAAGTTTTGAGAGTATTTGCATATTATTTGATGCCACTCCTAATAGCCTTGCTCTTGGTCAAACTACCATTTGTATTAATATCAATGTCACTCAGTATATTGGGTACCCTTGGAAAAGCCTTTAGGTAGCTGGCAGGAGTGTCTGGTGCAGTCATAACTACCTTATAGTCTGGACAGAAGGGGGCATAGCTAGTAAACCTATGCCAGCCTTTACTGTGTGTGCATGTGTGTGTATGTTTCCATGTGTGTACATATCAAACCTCCAAGAGTGTGTGTGTCAACTACTTAAGCAAGGACACAAAGCACTGGTTGGACAGAGAGGGTGCAAGAGATCATGGCTTGGACACTCAGCTTCATAGCTGTGCCAGTGGGGAGTCTTATTGGGGATATGGAGAAAGCGAGAGAAACCAGCCTCAGACTGACTATTCTCCATGTACTCTTAATGAAAATTGTCCTTGATTGTGCTTGATGCAAAGAGCTGCATCTGCAGATAGTGTGTGTGTGTGTGTGTGTGTGTGTGTGTGTGTGTGTGTGTGTGTGTGTGTGTGTGTGTGTGTGTGTGTGTGTGTGTGTGTGTGTGTGTGTGTGTGTGTGTGTGTGTGTGTGTGTGTGTGTGTGTGTGTGTGTGTGTGTGTGTGTGTGTGTGTGTGTGTGTGTGTGTGTGTGTGTGTGTGTGTGTGTGTGTACCTGTTATCCTCCAAGTGAATATCGCCCACTGGTGCCAGTGGTGAGTATTGAGGCTCCTTGATTACTGGCCCAAAGGTGGAGGGTTGTCACAGTCAGAATGCCATAAGGATATATGTCTATTAAACTGAAATATTTCTAAATGTACTGTTGGTGTGGAAGAGTTCTTAGCTGTCTTCTTTTTGTTCTTTATGTGTCTCTGTCTCTGTCAGTGTCTTGCCATGAATCATTTTCTAGCCTGTTCATGTCTGAGTCCGTTAGCTGTTCCCTTACCTTATCCTTCTACTAGAAATCATGTTCAGGCATCTACAATTAAATCTTCACAACCTCTTCCACTCTTTTCTGGTACAAACTCATCTCATCTTCTTCTTCTTTCGGCTTTTCCTGGTTAGGGGTCGCTGCAGAGGAACTCCAGTCCGCTAAAGATTGGCAGTAGATTTTTACAGTGCTGAGGTGCCAGCTCGATGCCCAACCTTCAATGAAGGCACACCCATTCATGCAAGTCTTTCGAACGCCAGACACTCGACCACAGTGAGAACATGCAGACTCCACACAGAAGGCGCTCCAGCTGAGAATTGAATGGGAGAACCTCTTGCTGTGAGGTGACAATGCTACTGCTGCACCACCACAGCTCTTAATTGTTTTATTCCAGCTACATAAATCATGTAGTAGCTTTTTAAGACTAAAGATAGCAAAGAGCAACACTGATACTCTGAGATATTCTTCCTAAAGATATGGCTGTTGTTGTGCACTACTTCCTTTTACAATTCTTAGGAGTCTTATGACTATTTTAATCTAATGACCATGTATGTATTGTCAATATGCACTAGGCTTTACTTCCTTTCTCAATAGAGAGTCCATTTAACCATGGTATAAATTTGAGAGCACCCACCTTGTCATCTAGGTTTAATTTGAAGGAATATATTGAATCACATCATTTAAGCAGTAGAGGAACATTATTCCAGAGAAAGGGGAGGCACTGGATCCATAACGGAACAGTAAGTGAGGCACAAATCTCTCTTCAATAGTCTATATGGGATAGAATACAGTGGTAGGGATTTTAGTCTGTCTTGCCAGCCTTCTTGACCAGAGATTGTTTTAGGAACCTCTGGGGCTTTTTGACTTTGCTGAGATGCTGTGTGAGATACATATTGACTGGAAAACTGTACTCTGTAATGGGTCAGATCAGCATAGAAAATAGGGGACAATAACAACTTTGAATCAAGCTAAAATATCTTTGACTACTAATCATTTTAAGTTGAAGGATTTCTTGACAACTGATAGCAAGTGATATTCATAACAAAGGGAACTATTGACCCAAGTGCCCATGCCCCTGAATATGTTTTTATTTTGTAAGGATATTTTATCTACACTGCACATTGTGGGTAATGTCTGTTTTTCAAAAGAAAAAGTACTACAGTTTATTAGTATTCACTTTAATCCAATTTTCCACACCATATATTAACTATGGTAAGCTTTTTCTGCAAGACGGCAGATATCTGAACAGGGTTTAATAACTGCATCCAGTTTGGAGTCATCTGCAAATATAGCTTACCAGAGGCACTGGTTATCATTTTTGAGAGGAGAGAAGTTGATGCAAGCCAGAAGAGGACCCAGCACAGAGCACAAGGGACTCTACTGGTTATCTGAGTGCAATTAGAAAATATATTTGCTGTACGAACTATGTGCATTCTGTCATTCATCCAGTTGACAAGCCATCTTATTATATAAGGATCTATGTTTAAGGATGATAGTTTCTTTATATTTCCAGTATGAGCCATGGTACCAAATACTTTGAAATGATTCCAATTAGCCATAATAACAACATGAACAATTTGGAAGCTTGTGTAACCCTCTCAAAGAAATTAACAAGGTTTAAGAGGTATGCCTTCCTTGTGATGAAGTCAAATTGTTGGGAGTGAATCTTAATGATACATTTAATATCATAAGTAATGAGGTTATGATACATGCCATGGCTTTGCAAATCACACTGATAAGGCTGACTGGTCTGTAATTCCCAGGGTCAGTGATAGGGCCAACCTTGTGGTAGGGCATCACCACAGCAGTACAACAGGATTTGGATGCATATCCTGTGGCCAGCCATAGATTGAACAGTTTAAGGAGATGTTGGGCAATAGCATGCTTGACACTGTTTAATAAGCACCCAGATATGCTATTAGGACCTAAGGAGGAAGTGTTATATGTTTTAGATGATATGTTAACAGCATGTTCTTTAGTAATGATGGGGAGGTAAGGGAATTTGAGAAAAGCAACATTGTAATAATAATAATAATAATAATAATAATAATATTAATAATAATATCTACTTGTTAGCCAGATATGCCAATGGACACTCAAGCCTTTTTCAGAGGTGACCCAGGAGCAGTGATTGGTTAAGTGACTTGGGTAACGTCACACAATAGGCAAATGAGGGCTGTGGGAACCTTGTACCACATGAAATATAACTCAGCCTTAACCCATTGCTCCAACTTCCAGATGATTTGTTGGGGGGTGTCTGTTGTTAAGGTGACGTAAAACACAAGACACTTCTTCAATGGGTCCTGATAACATGCCTGGGTGCTTATTGAACAGTATTACCAGGGGGTATCCTATGCTCCATTATAATGTACATTTTTTAGCAGCTGATTCATATAACTAAGGGAAGTTGGTAAGGAAGAGATGGATGTTAGTAAACTAAGTAGGTAGTTAGAAAGGATATTGTTATGCTTTAAGACAATAGGTGTTTTGTGGATGAAGTCTGCAGTGAACTTGTTTGCTTATATATTTGCAGTGTCATTTGGGTCAGAGTAAGGTTTCCCATTAAGAAAAGTTAAGAGCAATGTTGAATGTTATTCCTTTGTTTACTAACATAATTAAAGAAGGATTTGTTGTTATCCTTTCTTCAGGAGCTAATCTCCATTCATGAGTTGCTTTGCTGGTTCTTATAGTGCTTTTCATTTCCTTGATAATTTTTATCATTATGAGAAGTTCTTGCCTTATTTCACAGTTTAAGGAGTTTATGTCGATTGTTATAAAGTTTGTTTATGTTGGCTGACTGATAGGGATTATTTATACACTTTCCATTGTATTTAAATTTGGTTGGGACTCAGATTGATGCATTTGTCTAAGTGGGCATAAAATGCCATAATGGAGTTACTTCTGTGTTTGTGTCAATTGTAGTAATGTCTCAGGTAAATTTAGAGATTTCGTCATATTTAAGTATCACCGTTTTGAAGTCATTAAATATGGAGATGCTGCTTACAGGGGATGGTGGTTTTAAGATAGTGTTTATTCTTTAGTTGTAATACTGCATTACAATAAACATCATTTGCATTTTAACAATATTTATAAAGAGATAAAAGAGAAAATCACTTAACTGACAGGGGTAGTTTATGCTCCATTATTATGTCAAAAATTTAGCAGTTGATTCATGTAACTAAGGGAGGTTGGAAATATGAATAGGATGTAAGTAAGCTAAGCAGGTGGTTAGACAGAACAGTGTTGTGCTTCAAGGATTAACTACAGAAAGAAATTAGCTGAGAAAATTTGAAGGCAAATGTAATACTGATTAGTTGTTTGGATCTCCATGAATTACTTAACCCCCCTCCATACATTCATGGAACAATGAAACAGACAGGCGTGCCTCTTTTTAAAGTATGTTGCTTTGGTGTGAAAGGTTTGTTTTTGACATTTACTGTGAGGTTTAGTGAATATATACTTTAGGGAGTGATATATTATGAACACCTTAGGCTATTTAAATCTTGTCCTTATCAAGTAGTCACCTTATTATTAATTTTAATGCAGCAGATCATAGTGTTGCAATTCACAGCAGTGGCTGGAAACGTGGCTGGGGTTTCCAGTACCTGGCTAACAATGGTTGCCACTTGATGACTACTAGTTTTTTTTTACATTTGCTTTATTTTTTTTTTCTTTTTAAAGTTTTAAATGTGTAAATGATAAAAGAGTGGTATGCCTTACTTGTTAAACAGAGCTGTTACCTCTCACAACTTCCTGGTTTATTCAAATCTCACCTTTGTCATGAGGCCATGAGCAAGAGTGGTTGTCACTATTTGGTAACAGAAAGATTGGCTTTGTGAGCCTTTGCAAGACAGGTGACATGGGCACAGAAGTGTGGTTGAGGGCACAGTAATAAATCTGTAAATTCTTTTGCCCACAAACATTCAATTTAATAAATAGCTTGGGTACAGATAACTTTTGGGAGTGTTATTTATAGAAATTTATATCTGTTGTTTAAATCCTGGTATGACTATATATAAACTAAGGCAAAAACAGTAGTTAACAAGACAACATAATACAGTTCATAAACATTCAGATGGGCTAGTCTTTATTTACATAAAAAAAAAAAAACACAAAAGATTGGATGGATCACTTATGCTGTACAGAGCTAGCAGAAAATGACTATTTAATGCTGTGTGGGACCTGCAAAATACTGACAATTAAAATGTAGTGGAAAAAGCAGGAAAACAATATTCATTGTAAATACCTTCTTAAGTGGTATAAAGATGTTAGAACGCATGTAGCTAGTAGGTCAGTACTCAAATAGATTTTGATTTTGTAGGTTTACAGCATGATGGGGACACATAAGGCAGAGGTACTGGAAAAAAAACTTCAGAGGGGCTTTCAGATCAGCCAATGATTTCAGGTATACTGTTACAAAATACAAATTTGAATGCTGCAGAGGTATTACAGTTTGTAGATCAAGAGCCATGGTATCTAAATGCAATTAATATAGACTTAGAATGCATGAATTAAGTATTTTTAAGTGCAAATATAGCTCAGTAATATATACTCAGATATGGAATTATGAATAAGTTAGAACAGATAAATGGACTGAATGAATGAAAAGACACTGGAAACGAATAATAATTTAAACTAGTTACAAACAGAAAGAAAAAAATAGGAAATGGAGCATAGTAGTGGAATGTTAAGCTGATACTGAAAGGTATGGGGTATGTAATCAAATTGACAAAGAGGAAGATTTGAATACATTTGTGAAGAGTTATTGACATGCTGATGTGGCACAACCAAAGGGACAAGACATACAGAGGAGAATTTAGTTATATCAAGAGGTGAAGTATTAAATAAAGGTGTTTCTGTTTTAAAGGGGGTAGTTAAGAATACATTCCTAAAGTCAATAGAAGGCCTAGTCATGTGGTCTGTAGTTCAAGATGAGTTACGTTGAGTGATATCAAACAAGGAACTAAGAAATTAATAATCTACAATGACAAGAAGTACAAAAATGTCACAGTAGAAGTAACAGGAAACAATGGTGTGAAATATTAAAAAAATTGATAATTAAGAAATAATTAAAGATGTGGAGAAGATAATTTCTACATTAAAAGAAAAAAATGTCAGTGTTACCTTCAATTATGTTCTTTCTGCATTAAAACTGAAAGGGTTACCTTTTTAAATAAGAAACTGAGAATATAATCTGTTTAAAAAAAAGATTGTGTGTATATATGTACATGATAGAAAACATTCTGGCAGGAAGGTCAACCATTGCTAGAGATAAGGCATATCTAAGCATGCAGGGAATAGAATTTTGTGATCAAGGCTAACTAAGATTTATATAAAGTCTTGAGTACAAACATGAAGGACAGTAAAATAAACTTCCTTCTTAGAAATGTATGAAGTTTAAAACAACAGAACTTGCTATCAGTTTGCCCAAGAATGGAACTTATGTCGGGGTCATCATGAGAACTTAATTTAATGATCTTACTACTTCTACAATAATGCTTGGTTATGAGGGATTCTCAAACAATAAGAAGGAAAAAGGGGGTTGGAGTATCAACATGTAAAGCAACACCTGCTACCATTTTTAGTAATAAACAGCTCAAAATCAGGACTTGTGGCATCAAAAATTCTAAGTGCACCATTTACCAGTGTTGTGATAGGAGCCTATAGAAACCCAAAGCTGACTAAGAATGAGCAAGTGATATTTCAGTAGTAGATGAGGTGTGCTATTTATGGAACTCAGATTATTATAACAGGTGAGTTTATTATGCTCCAGGTCATTTGAGATACATTTAGCACTGCAAAGACAGAAGATCAGGAAATCCCTGTTCATTAACAGAATAATTTTGGGTAACACTGAATTTAAAGCAAGAAACAGTAATACTTTGCAAACTGTCATAAGGAGAACACATACAAACTTCATAAATGTAATATTCTTTGATACACTTGGAATCTGTGACCATCAAGCTTTCTATCCCTTACTCTATGGACACTTTTAAAGTATCAACAATTACTATTATAAAGGGGATTATACTGAAATTGCACGTCTTAGATAAGATAGCAGCACCATGGTGGAATAACAATTTCAGAAAATTACGTGAAAAGAAAAAAAATATATTTTTGGGCAGTACTGACACTTTACCCATCAGATAGCAACACAATAGTTTACAAAACATTGTCATTAAGTACAAAAGAGAAATAAGGAGAACAAAAAACAATATGAGAACAAGCTTATTAAATATGCAAACAACAACAGAAAATGTTTTATAATCACGAGGAATTATAAAATCCATATATTTGAATAACAACTATTAAAATAAATCGTGACCAACTAACTAGATAGCTGAATCTAACAGTGGATGCTAAAAAAGACAAAGGCTAGTGACAGCACTTTATCCAGATTATGGTCTCATTAAATAAAACTGTCCAACCATGACAGAAGAAGTGATCACTGAAACCATGAGTAAAATAAGACATGACTGTGCTGCAGACCAGATGGATTAAATATCTGTTTTGTCAAGATAATGTACCCTATTTAATATTCATGTTATCAATGTCAGTAACTGAAAAGGTCTGGATACAGATGTTTGCAGGTAATTCAAAGAGAAGGGGCATAATGACAAACTTAAAAGACAATTATATCTTACACCAAAATTTGGAAAAACTATCCCAAGGATTTACTAATCTTCTGTGTAAGACTACATTAGTCTTACACAGAAATGCCAGTCTAAGAGTATGACGGCAGTGTGCCATGCATATTAATGAGGGTGTGCTGCCTCAACTCTAAAGCTTACACAGAGCGTGGACGAGTGTAGGGGGTGTGTTGGACTGCCGAGCAGTCCAAAAATCCACGCCCCTGCAATTTTGAAACTCGAGAAATGTCTAGTTACATGAGTGAGTCTGCTCACATGAGTACATTCTAACACTACACTCTCCCATATATTAAACCCTGTACAAATATAAAAAGTAAAAGAAATGTTTTTTTTTTCATTTCCGATATAGCTGCCCATATTTGCACGTGCTTGCGTGGGTTTGCCCATTCCTTAGCTACAGTTAGCAGTATAGACACCGAAGAGGATAATAAGAAAAATATATGCAAATTAAGCAAAATAGCAATAACGTAGTGGTTAGATCCTTCGCACAAAGAGGAGGCATTCCCTGCTCGAGTCCCACCACTACACGTTCCATTCTGTTGGAAATCTGTATACAAAAATATTTCCTGACATTTATTATTTAAAGCTTTGTAAAAAGCATTGAAATGTTATATGTAGTAGTGAATGAATTTTATACACACACACACACACACACACACACATATATATATATATATATATATATATATATATATATATATAGGAAGGTGAAATGGTTATGTATACTGATGCATGAGTAACTTATTTTAAGCAATGTAAAGCACTGCTAAGCATATTTTACCTGTATTGAGTATATTTATATTTAATTGCTTGTAGCCGAGCACTGCATTAACTAGCACAATGTCTTTGCATGGAGCTGCGCATCGCGCCAGCTAGCGCAACCAGAACATGTTTGTGTAGCTGCACACCGCGCTAACCAGCGCAACGTCGGGCAATGTCAGGCAACGTCAAGCAACGCTGAGCAAAGTCGGGCAAAGTTGAGTAAAGTTGGCTAAACATGGCCACACCTCCTTTACTATACCTTAACCATTCAGGTCTGGCCAGTAGGAAAATAAAAAGCTCGAACGCAGGATACTGTGCACTATAGTCACAGTACATAACCACTAAGCCATGACAGCATTTCATAACCATGCACTTTCAACAGACACATATCTATCAAAGGAATATTAAACATTGCTAACATCAGCTAAGCAGGTGTGCCTACAGCTGAGTTTTTTCAAAACTGGCCAATCACAAATAAGTGCAGGAAATGAGGCATATTTAAGCTCCACAGGCGGGAATACTTAGCATAACTGGTTGTAGCTCCCTTCCGCAGTCAGCATGGCCGGTGTTGGAGAGAGCACACGATTTCGAGTGCAACATTGGGGCACTGAGGAGACCAAAGTAATGGTTTGGCTCCTTGTCCACAATCATGAGGAAAGACTCCTGCGGGGCCAGTACCAGGGCACCCAATACAAAACGGAGGTCTGGAACTGTCTAGCTCATGATCTCACCAGTACCACTGGTGTTCCTCAGACTGGTGAGCAGGTCAGGCACCATTACCCTGACCTGAAGTGACGTAAGGAGGATCAACTGGACCAGTGGATCCAGGAGGCCCATGGGATGGCAAATGCCCCAGTACTGAGTAAGTAGCCATTGTATTAAGTAGTTAAGAATTGCTATGCTTGTCTATACTATGGATAGGTATGTCTCAATATCACTGCATTTACTGCACAGCTGCAGGTTTCCGGGCTATGAATCAGCAAGCCCATGAAGATAGGCTGCAAAGGCTGCATCACCAGGCAGGTTAGTAATTATTCTGCATGTACTGTTGTATAAAATAAATGAGAGAGCCTTCAAAACAGTGTTTTAACCCAATAAATAAAGGTATAATAATTCTTTAATAATTATTCTGCATGTACTGTTATATAAAATAAATGAGAGAGCCTTCAAAAAAGTGTTTTAACCCAATAAATAAAGGTGTAATAATTATTTAATAAAGGTATAATTCCTGGCGTGCGTCTGTGTGATTTTCTTTGATATGTTGTTGTACTGTTGCATTTTAGAAATAGTACTGTTGTATTAAGCAGTGTTAACCCACACTTGGGTAGGCCCATATAAAGTGGATGAAGGGATTGCCAGTACCTTTTATGCATATTTACAGCCCTCAACTGTTGGTTCATGTCCAACATGTACAGGTTAATCTGGCACATGAGTAGCTTGGTATTGTGCTCCACAGAAATATCAGTGTGCTGCCAGAAATGTAGGGAGCTGTTCACATATAACTGATAATTTCACCTGAACATATCTAGATAATTATATAAAAGTACAGCTGTCAGTGTACCATCTCAGCTGTAGTGTGTTAGCAACTCTCAAAATATGTAGCAGTAACATCTGCATCCTGGACAGTTTGTATGTCAGATACAGCTCATGTATATAATGATCTAGCAAAATCCAATTGCACAATAGAAGGACATTGGGTAGTGTAATAATACATGTAAGGGACATATAACTG